>NW_027287316.1:81626366-81673866 GCF_022747635.1 Hetaerina americana
AATATGCCGCAAGTATTTGGGATCCGTGGGAGAAAATTTGGCAAAAAGAATTAGATAAAGTCCAGAGAAAATCCGCTAGATTCGTTAAAAATTGTTATAATAAGAACACAAGTGTGACAGGTCTCTTAGGGGATTTAGGCTGGGAGCCACTTGAAGTGCGGAGAGAACAAGCGAGGCTTAGACTTTTAGAAAGGTTGAGAACAAACGAGTTTAACTTTGACACTGAAGGAATTTTAATGGCCCCACACTACTCAGGTAGATCAGACCACAAAGATAAACTAAGGGAGATAGATTCCAGGACAGATAGGTACAAATACTCATTCTTTCCCCGAACAATCAGGAATCATAATAGCAAGAAACCGAAGTCTCTTTAGAAAAATATTGAAAACATTGAATTTACCAGTCGGAGCAAAGTTAAATACTGCAAAGCTGTAGGTATACTTTCAGGTGCATGTGTATGTAAGATGTAGTTTGAGTGTTTGCATGTGTGTGGGGTGTAAGTTCTCATGCATGAATGTATGCCATGTTTTTTTTTTATATATGATTTTGTGGTTATTGCATGCGGTTTTTTTTCTTTTTCTTTTCTAAATTACGGGTGGTGTCCTAACACCCCCCGCCACACGCCCTTGCGGCGGCTTGCGGGGTAATAAGTAGATGTAGATGTAGATGTAGGCAAAATAAAGCAAGAAACGACGAGGAAACTAAAAAGCCTAACTGCCGAGGACTTATAAGGGTGCTTTAAAGAGTGGATACGAAGATGGAATAAGTGCATAGCAACGAATGGAGAGTGGTTCGTAGGAGACAAAATCAAGGTAAACTAAATTTGCAAAACAAAATTTTTGAGGTTCGTGTGTTTATTGGACGGACTTGTTATAAATCTCGTTGCAATTAGGAAATTGTCCTCGTGACAACGGTCAAGTATGGCCAATGGTCACTCTTACAATAAACATACACACACTCACAAGAAGAGCAGATATGAGACAAATTGCCCTCTTTACACAATGACACTCAAAGATTACCCACCGCAGCTTTATCACGACGCCATAAGATAACTCACACACCATCGTCACACTCCGTCCACAATAGACGGTTGGGTGAGACGCGATGAGCCCATGCGGAGGGAATGATGGAAAACCAGGGAAAATTCTTCCGCGGCTACATTTGCATTTGCCTATAAAGGGCTGGTTTATCCCCATTACTCATTGAAACTCCACACGGTCCACGAAAAGATGGATACCCTTGGTAGTAGCAGTAGTAGTATTTAAGGGTGGTAACCGACAGCTGGGGTCATTTGCGCCATAGGGGATGGACAGGAAAGGATGAAGGGTGGAGAGAAATCCAGCTTCCGCATTAGCCTACTCTTAACGAAAGTCACCAAGGGGTCCGCAGCTTAACATCCCATCCGACGGACGGCGTACTCACTCAAAGTACCCTCCACAAAGCACCTCAAGTAGGGATCGATATACCCTAAAATAAAATACCCTAAAATAAAAATATCTGCCTCTAAAAAGTATCTGCAAAGCAAATAAGTTACCCACCGCATTATCCCGATTCCCTCGGATACACTTTGCCATTGAATATTTTACGAGTGTGAGTCAAATGAAAAACTAATAATGCTAATATTTTTTATTTCGTAATTTCTTGAATGCTAAAGGTTGGCACGCATTGAACAATAAACGTCCCATCCGACGGACTGCGTACTCACTCAAAGTGCTCTCCACGAAGCACCTCAAGTAGGGATCGGAATACCACTCAAAAAATAGATGCCGTCCCTTGGATCCGAACTCGCGTTCTCTCAGTGAGCAGCCAGTACGTCAGCGACCACATTATATTGCCCTTTCTTACTTGCCACCCTCAGCGTCTAAAAAATAATTATTTATACTTAAAAGCATGCTCTTCCACTAACCTTACGTGTTTTGTTATAATAACCCATTCTTTCCGAATGACCTCATTCGTGTTCTGTTCATCTGTTTTTAAGTTTCCCTTTCAATCCCTCGTCCCTCTCCACGGGGGGTAATTCCTGCTACCTGCAACGTTGGGTCGCATTCCCTGCCTTTTACAGACTCTTTGGGGGGTAGAGTGTTTTGTGGTGCATTTTCATGTGGTAGTGGTGTTTCACATTCTTGCTTGTTGTGTCCTGGCTTCCGTGTTGCAGGATGGCTTTCGTGCTACTTCCTGGGGTGCAGTTTTTAGTTGTTTTGCGGTATATGTGTTTGCATGAGTGTTGGATGAAGGGATTTTTGCATGAGTGTGTGCGCTGCTGTGGTTGTAGTTTTCCATGTTGTTGATTTTGCATGTGGTATTTTTCCTTTTTACGGTTGGTAACCTAACACCCCCCACCACACGCCCTTGCGGCGGCTTGCGGGGTATTATGTAGATGTAGATATCGAAATTGAGACCACCTGGTCCCTTCCTCTTTCCAACCCATCATCATATACCTTATGTAATGACCACAAATTTACAAGTACATGCATACACAACACCTATCCATGTGAACACACTTAAATACATATACACATCCGTGGACCCCTTGGGGCATTTCGCTAATGCCGACGCCGGGTTTCTCTCCACCCTTCATCATTTCCTGTCCATCCCTAATGGCGCAAATGACCTCAGCTGTCGGTCACCTCCCTAAATGCTTCTACTACTCGGGATCTAAATGACATTGACCCGATGTTTAGTGTCAGGAAAATTCTTTTCCCCAAATGCCCTCTGGCTCCGATTTCCATAAGGAGTTTGTACCTGGCAACTCCATCACGACAACGCGCTTTGCCCCAGCGCGCTACGAGTCTGCGAGTCCCTGGCCAAACACCTGGTGCCAACGCGCCCCCCCTATAAAATAAAAATGTGTAGAGGCCCAAGGACAGTACTTTGAAGAATTTCAAGTGTTGGTGCAAATCTGTTCAATGAAGTTTTGCATGAAAATAAATTCATTACTTCTTGAACGCACCCTCTATATACTAAAACTATTACAGACAAAACCATTGGCATTTTGGCAAAAGCAGAACTAACGATGTGATGGTATACGAAACAAATCGTCTCTGAACTGTAAATTCAAAACTCTCGATTATTAAAGTTCATTAAAGTCAATATGATGGTAATACTGATTTCACTATGGCATGTGGTAAGTCAGACAGAATTTCCTGCGTATTTTCAAAATTTCCGAATGTGCAATGCAAAGAAATATGACAACAGCAAAGGGACAAAATAATTTCATTGCACCTTCGGAGCGCACCCTGTATGGTAGAAAATGAATTTGGCTCAGGAGAATAGTCAAATGAACACCTTAAACTGCGCAACAGCTTCTAAACATCGCGGCAGTGGCAATGTTTTGTTTCCCAATGTGATAGCCATGGTTTTATGAGTGGCCTACAACTGGCCACAATAATTATAAAGGACAACACGGCGTAACAATAGAGTAAACATGGCGATTCCATATTCAACATCACCAAAATAAAGCATCAATCTCTCATTCATGTATTCAGTATTTAACGGGGGTGAAACATCTAAATTCACCTGCGAATTAAAATTCATATTCAGTAATTACATTATCTAACTTTAGCAATGAATTCTGGACTACAAGTTCCTAAACAGTTTCATTTCCGTATCAGGCTCCACTCGAACATGTCAGGCTCACACCGTATTGTGACGGCAGAGGCTTTTGGAGCAGTTATGGTTTATATAGAGGTGCCCGTGAAATTTTGAAGCGCTGAAATATTTCTGCTGAACGTCAAGTGCATATGAAATTATATGAATTCGAACCTTTAGCATTCAAGAAATTACGAGACAAAAAATATTAAATTTTTTAGATTTTCATTCTACATCTACATCTACATTAATACCCCGCAAGCCGCCGCAAGGGCGTGTGGCGGGGGTGTTAGGTCACCAACCGTAAAAAAGAAAAATACCACATGCAAAAAAACAACACGGAAAATTACACCCACAGCAGCGCACACACTCATGCAAAAATCCCTTCATCCAATACTCATGGCAAACACATATACCGCAAACAACTAAAAAACTGCACCCCATGATGCAGCACGAAAGACATTCTACAACACGGAAGCCAGGACACAACAAGCAAGAAATTGAAACACCACATGAAAGTGCACCACGAAACACTCTACCCCCAAAGAGTCTCTAATTGGCAGGGAATGCGACCCAACGTTGCAGGTAGCAGGAATTTGCCCCCGCGGAGAGGGACGAGGGATTGAAAGGGAAACTTAAAAACAGATGAACGGAACACGAATGAGGTCATTCGGAAAGAATGGGTTATTATAGCAAAACACATAAGGTTAGTGGAAGAGCATGCATTTAAATACAACTAATCATTTTTTAGACGCTGAGGGTGGCAAGTGGAATTTTTGCCATCTATAACCCTGCAGTTGCTATCCCGTATTGTCCGTGGGAAGAAGGAGTCCTTGAGTCGGCTAGTTCTGGCATCTATTTACCGAATTTTATATGCATGATCCAAGCGACTAATGTATGTAGGAGTACGAATAATTTGCGAGACCTCGGTGCTGAAACATGCGGATCTAAATTTATTTAATAATTTCAATCTTGCATTGAATCGTCTCTCAGCCAATGATTCCCACCCCAAATCCATGAGCATTTCGGTGACGCTTTGCGTTTTATCGTAGGAATTTTTTACAAAACGGGCTGCCCGGCGTTGAACCTTCTCAATTTCCCGAATGAGACCTTTTTCACTCGGATCCCACACGCTGCATGCGTATTCTAAATGAGGAAACTCTTTGACTCATTTGACTCTCCCTCGTAAAATATTCAATGGCCAAGTGTATCCAAGGGAATCGGGATGGTGCGATGGCTAACTTACTTGCTTTCCAGATATTTTTCAGAGGCAGATATGGAACCCTACTTGAGGTGTTCTGTGGAGAGCATTTCGAGTGAGTACGCCGTCCGTCGGATGAGACGTTAAGCTGCAGACCCCTTGGTACCTTTCTTACGGAGGAGGCTGATGCCGACGCCGAGTTTCTCTCCACCCTTTCCCATCCATCCCCAATGGCCCAAATGACCCAAGCCTCCCCTAACACCCCTACTACTTGAAATTTAAATGGTGATTTTCAAGACCCCGTAGCAGTAAGGGACTTCCATAATGGTTGAAGGAGAGTACAATCGAGTACATAGGTATGGATGCAGAGGAGAATGTAATAAATAAGTTGGGCAGAGATAAAAAACAAGCGATAAAGGCTTGCAGTGGTATGGAAAGAGAGGCGGTTCCTCGAAGGAATCAGAAGATGGTAGTAAAAGGGGATTTGGTGCAAGTTGAAATGTTGAGCACTTTTCTGCCGGGGTAAAGAATATTGGATGAGCGAGATGGATGGAGGAAAACAATGGGACGGAACGAAAGGATATGGGAAGTATCTGTAATTAAAAATGATGTGTTATTGCGCGTGAGGTCACCGTGCTTGGCGTCGCGTTATGAGGGACTGATAACGGTATAACACTGCATCGTCCTTCCAAGCAACAAAAAAACCTTTCTCGTTAAATTACTCTTTCTAAAATTCGAGACTCTTCGAGGTTGAAGTGTTTTCCTTGTGTTTCGGAATCCGTGGTTCGTGACCGTGGTCGTGCATTCAGCATGGTCGGCAGTTTCGCCATGGGGAGCAGAGGGGAGGGGGGAAGGGGGTTGTGGGAAGAGGGGGGGGGGTGGGATGTTGATGGCATTGGCATTTAGTTTGCCTCTCGTGAGTGAGTCAGCACTTTGGGAGGGAGCCAAGTGAGGGAAGCAACTCATGTGATCGATTGGGGGAGCGGTAGGCGAGAGAGCGGGGGGGATGTGCCGTGAGGGGGTGGGGAAGAGGGGGGCGGGAAAGTTTCGCCGCTTTATGGAGTACTCCGCGTTTTCTGCGAGTTGTGGGTGGGGACGGCAAAAAGGGAAGGAGGGTTAAGGGGAGCGGGGGATAGGATTGGCGAAAATGCGCTCGAAGTGGGGGCGGGGGGAGGAATATATCACAGGGCCTTCTCCTTCGACGGGAAATGATTCTCACAGACTCGTATTACACTCCGAAGCATAGCCACGATCTGAAGAAAATAAGTGATCCGAATTTTAAAATATTGTTAAGAGCCTAGAGGCCTAAATGGACTTCTTCAGTGGAAACCATAGACCAATCACTCGCCATACGCTGTGCCTTAAGGGACACTCAACACCCAATCATCCAAAGGTTGAAATAATTCACTCTTTGACTTCCATACTTTCCACCTCTCTGAACTACGTCCAGCGCGGTTTGAATATTATTCACAATTCCCCCCTTCCAACTCGCTTTCCTATTGCATTATTCACACCCCCCACATCAATTACAGTATTCAATATTACATCACCATTCAATATTCACTACCTCTCACTTCGCTTGGATCATGTATATAAAATTCGGGTAATAGATGCCAGAACTAGCCGACTCAAGGACTCCTTCTTCCCACGGGCAATACGGGATAGCAATTGCAGGGTTATAGATAGCAAAAATTCCACTTGCCACCCTCAGCGTCTAAAGAATAATTAGTTCTACTTAAATGCATACTCTTCCTCTAACCTCGCGTGTTTTGTTGTCAAAACCCTTCCAAAAATTGGATAAGAATGCCATTAAATAATGCACTGCTCTTTAGAGTATTTCGTGCGCTAGCTTTAATCTTTTTAAGATTCTCCTTCCATCCCTCGTTTCTCTCCGTGGGGGGACCCTCCCGCTACCTACAGGGTTGGCTCACATTCCCCACCTGTGTCCTAGGGGAAGAGACCGTTTTATGCTGCATGCCAATGTGGTAGTGGGTTTTTGCCTTCTTATTTTTCTAATTGCACGTTTTTGGAGAAATTCCTCCCTATATCCTAAGGCGCCATTATATCTTAGATGTTACTACATGTATTTGCATGCTTGTAAGTTGAATGGATTTTTGCATGAATGTATACGCCACCGTGGGTACAGTTTTGCAAGTATGTGTTCATTTTGCATGTGGTTGTGTTCCTTTTTACGGGTGGTGATCTAACACCCCCCGCCACAGGCTCTAACGGCGGCTAGCGGGGTATTATGTAGATGCAGAATATTCCCTCGGTTATCACTGCCCTCTTCGATATAATTACAGAAATCCAAATATCTTATTGATAATGAATAGACGCGCTTCTGCGAATGAATTGTTGGGCGTTACTTTGTGTTAAGTATTGGACACAATGGTTCCTCGGATAAGTTCCTATTGACAAATTATATTCAATGAATTGGAACACTTTTGAGTTCCGAGATACATACAGCGGGCTGAAATCGCTAAAACCTGGCCAAATTAAAAAATTTCACTTTTTACAACGGATGGTGTACTATTGATTTTACAATACCCAGTGGTCTAAATACTTTAAGCCATTTTTTACACTAAGGCTCTTTAAGGTTAATGGGAAATGTCAAATTAACGAAATAGTTCATGATATTTTCCACTGTGTGTTATTGGCAAGTTGTAAACACAGTTTTCCCCCGACGGGGTTTTCCGTCAAAGAGTTGAATCGAAAAATTTGACTTTTTCCAAAATATATATTATCGAAAAAGATGTTTGAATTAAAATATTGATGGCTTTGATCGTTTCCCTAGCATATTTTACGCGCACAAATTTTTTTTTGACATTGATGAAAATCCCTAAAAGGGATAATAAATGAAGATCAGATTCATCTTTTGGTAGTGTCGGAAACTACTTATGGAGATGTGAACCATCCTTGACATGAATTCAGAATTTTCGTTAATTTAAACTGCATCAATATTTTCGTCAATAACGTATATCTCTGAATAATGTGACATTTAAAAATTAACCATATGCATTCGATATAAACGGAATATTAAAATTTATAAGTTCAAACTACCAACTAAGAATTTCAAATTATTATCGTATCTTACTATTAATCAAGGTGTTTATGCCGTTAACTTGAAGAGGGAGTAAGGATAAATAAATCTATAAATTCCTTTTTCGATTCCTCACACCTTACTTTTCATTCCATCCAGCATGCCCAGCTATTCCCTAACGACTTCCTCACTTGCCTGACGACCTTAGGAACCATATAGTACGTAGGATTGTTGTCACACTTTTAATATATAATGCATACTACATGCAGCTGAGTTTTTGCCCTATAATAAATGAAAGATCTCTACTTTATTATGAGTTTCATATATTGTTAGTTTTATATCATGATTCATTGCTAATAAGATGACCATTCAACCCCATATTAAATATTTCTATAAATCATTTTTTAACTCCACATACATTCTGCCCCCCTTAATTTCATCCACAACGTGGTCCATTCTTTTCCTGCCTTTCCCTCGCTTGCCTATTATATCCTACCCTCTATAAATCGCCCTTCAGCATTCCATTTGCCAACCAATATGACCTCCATCCACTAATAGCCTGCCTTATTTAAATTTCTCCCAACGACCTCCTCTCTTCTCCTTGGCCATTCTTGTCACTTCTTCCCTGACTTTACTTTCCATCCTTTATCTTTTTTCCACCCACCGTAACTTTAAGGAGTTCAATCTACTTAGCTTCTCTAAACTCCAAGACCAAGAATCATGTAAAAATACGTCTATTCTTCAAGTTTTGGTGAAAGTAAAATAGAGAATACATCAATATATTTGAAAATTGCCGAAAATTGAACAGGGATTTTTCAGCCTCTGGAATGCAAAGGAATTGTGACTCAATAGCTTCCCATGCAACTTAATAATGCTCCGAGAAAACTTCAAAAAGATAAATCAGGATGCGGGGAAACAAAGAAATACCATGCACTCAAATTAGAGAATACTAGGGTGAGGTGAATTTTTCGTGGTTCGGAGTTGTATTGTGGGCGGACAAATATCATTGATGCAGACGTTCTTAATGAGATTATTTGTGATCATATTCACCGAATGATTCAACCTTAAGTGAACGGAAGGTGAGATTCTTTGGAGAGTAAGACAAGTAAGAAGTAACCTTTGTTGTTTGTTGTCTCAAGCGTAACTTCATGGAATTTGCATAACATATTGAAATGAAATGAAATAATTGACCTTGTAATTCCACACACTTTATTTTTAAAAAACCACGACCCAGGTTTCGACGTTGAACGTTATCCTGAGGATGACGTTCAACGTCGAAACCTGGGTCGTGGTTTTTTAAAAATAAAGTGTGTGGAATTACAAAGTCAATTATTTCATTTCATTTCAATAAGAAGTAACCATTTAACTTGACCGAAACTTAAGGAATGAGTCCATTTGAGATGCACCTGATCTCACGAGGTTATACTGTCGATGGAGCCATCAGTGGAAGACTACATTAAGGTAAAACTGGAAATTGAATTTCCTTATTCTGTTCATCAATTTCTCTATATCGCGTGACAAATGTATAAAACGACGTTAGTATTCGGATATATTTGTTGATTTTTCGTTCTTCTGGACGTAGTGGACCAAAGAGAGATTAAGTGTAGAACAGATAGATTTAAGATGTCATTTTTTCCACGAAAGATAAAGGATCAGAATAACATTGTCCGACCGCGGTAGAGTCATATTCGGGTCAAAATTAGTCCTGTGTGTATTCACCCCCTGCCACATACCCTAGTGGTAGCTTGCTGGGTACTGAAATATCTAAAAATATCCAAACCATCGCCGACGCTGGCAGTCGTGGAGCTCCTTCATTCTCCCAAAGAGGGCGAACGCCCTCCTTGATCAACCCAGGAGGAATATCTTTTTCTAAAACCTTCGTGTTTTAGAATTAACTCTAAGAGGAGGTGATTTTGATAGTGCCTTTCCTCCTTTTTGTCATGAAGAGACAAAAATAAAAACTTTAAATGGTACAGAGTACGGCGAACCTCTGGCGATAAACATGGACCTTTGATAATGAAAAGGAAACCAGCATACTAAAGATAAATACATTTTTTCGTCTCATAAATTTGGTTTGGTTTTGTGGGTCGCGGTAGTCCAGTGGGTAGAGCGTTGGGCTGCTGACCAGAGGGTCCCGGGTTCGATTCCCGGGCAAGGCAGTCTGGGCACCTGCAGCTCCACCCAAGCTAAAGTGATTTTTCGGGTACCAGGTCTCCTTGGGGAACCATAACCGGCACAGGGAAAGGAACTGGCCCCCCTACCCTGATGTGTGAATTTTCACACATCAGGGTAGGGCTTAGTACTGGGTGATCTCTACCATCACCTACTAAACCGACCTTCGGGTTGATTACTGTGTTTTAAATTTGGTTTAGAGAAAATCACAAAACTCTATCACTCAAGAAGTTACGTACGCACCAACAATCTGACGCTCGCGTCTCAGAGAAATTCTTTCAAGAAATATTACACCTCTATCATGAAATTAATTCAAATTTTACGCATACGAATTGCATATTCTGCATGTTTTTTCCCTTGTCCATCATCCATTTTTCCCAGATTCCTTCTAATAATCCTCCTGTTCGCGTCGCGTGGTGGAGCGTCGTTCCAGGGGGACTTAGTCGAACAATGTCGCCGACGCCTCACTCCAATCGACGGCTGTAGGGGTGGGGTGGGGTGGGTGCTCGATAATCCCCGAGAGGTGAGGTCGTTCGTTCGGGCTACCAGTTCCCACGGCAACCGACGCCTCGCTCGCCGTGGAGAGAGAGGGAGAGAGGGGGGGGAGGGGCCTCTTCCATTCGGATGATTTATGGCGCTCAGTCAAACAGAAGAAGTACGACCGAGTGGCAAGAGGGAAGGCGCTGAAAATGCAGAGAGGCGATGGATACAAAAAGAGGAATGAGCCACCCCCCCTCGCCTCGTAGGCGACGCGAATCGAGGACCTCTTCCCCCACCAGTGGTACACGTTAGTATTTCGATAATTAGTCACGGAGTCCCAACACCTTGGAGAACGGACTTCGAGGCCGCGTAAGGATGGCTATTTACGTGACGCTCTTGAAGTATTTATGAGGAGTAGCCAAATGAACACCGAATACTTGCTACAACGTGACCGTTGAATAGTTTTATTCAACGACAATGACGAAAAATTGTTTATACGAGGGTCATCCGGAAAGTAGTACCCGTTCGTGAAATAAAGACACAAAAGTAAATATTAACAAACATAAAAAATTTTATTTGAAAGAGGATACTTTAAACTACTTCTCAACATAATCTCCAAGCAAATTAAGGCATTTGTCATAACGTGTGACAAGTTTCTGTATTCCTGCTGCATAGTCCTTCGCCGCCAGCTCATTGAGATACGCGAGGGACCCATCTTGCACAAATTTTTGCATAATGCAGATGGTGTTTAACAATTTCATGAACAATTGTTCGAGAAACATTGGGAAAATGCTCACAGATGTCATCAATTGTGACGCGCCGATCGTTCCTCACGAATTCGTCAACTGAGCTCACCAGTTGGTCTGTAATGACAGACGGTCTCCCCGAACGCTCATCGTCGTGTGTGTTCCCCCTCCCCATGTTGAAGTTGCGACACCACCGCCGAACAGACGACTCGTCCATTACATTGTCTCCATACACCTCCTTTAATTGGCGATGAATATCACATGGGCGAACGTTTCTTGCATTGAGGAATTTAATCACTGCCCTCACTTCACAACTGGCGGCGTTTTCAATTTTTTTAAACATTGTAAACAATCACAGAAACAACACAGGCAATGCTAGCGTCACGCAACTTGGCTCAGAGAAGGCAGACAAGCCACTGAAGCTATCTGACCTCGTCCAGCGGCTACTCGCGTCGTCAGCACTTCATGCGGCACGAACGGGTACTACTTTCCGGATGACCCTCGTATACACATATATATATATATTAATATTATTATATTATATATATATACATATATATATATATATATATATATATATATATATATATATATATATATATATATATATCCCGCTGGGAGGCGAGAGAATCGATTCCAGTTTTGTAGAAATATTCAGGTCGCTTACAGATAAACAACCGAACCTTGCCTTCTTGCACTTCCTCGTCTGAATGAAACCGACGTCCACGAATGTCTTTCATTCTTTAGGTCACCAAATATGTAAAAACTACAAGGAGAAAAATCCGGGCTGTACGGAGGATGTTGAAGTGTTCTCGGATAAGGCTACATCAATCCGCATCGCATCACATTAGGGGTAAATGGCTCGATGGGTGTGCATCGTCCTGCGGTGATTTGTTGCGCACTTTTGGCAATCCCCTTTGCCACTTGTGCACACCTCTCAGGGAATTGCACTGTTGTCCAACATACACACCACAGACAAGCGCCGAATGATGAATTTCGCGTTCCCCTGCACCATCTACCGTCAGAAAACGAACCTCACTTCTCTGCTGGCCTCCATTTCTGCAGCTGGACGAACACAATAGAAACCAGTACGCGCACCAACATGGAGGATATAACCCAAAAAAAACTGCGTGCGCCTGTGAGTTGTCACTCTATACAGTTCTCCTACCACAGCTACAGTTTTGCCATTAGCCACAGTGTTGCCACCTTTCGCGTGGAATATGTGTTATGTCTGGCGGTGCTCGGTTTTTATTTGATTTCCCCTCATATAAGTAGTCTGGCCAATAAATACGCGAAATGGTGCCATCTGGCGGCCATGGTGCGGACTATAGCCCCGCTCACTAGTGGCGCTAGTTGCCTGAGACCCAATGAGCCGTCTGTGCTTGGCGGATCGTCGAGCTGTGAGTATGTTGCCAGTTATGTTAGTTTCTGTTGTCCTTGTGTTTACTGTCCGTCGAAAATGGAAATTGACGAATCAACGTCAAGGTTTTTGGTGAAGTGCGGTAAAAGTTATCAAGAAATCACTGAAATGTTGAAAGCTGTTTACGTTGATAATACTCTGAGGAAAACATCCGTTTTCAAGTGGATTAAGCGTTTTAAATATGGCCGACAAGATGCCTCGGGATGTTGCAAGGCCGGGACGACCTCCGACGGCCTGTGTTGACGACAACATTGATCGTGTGCGGTCCCTTGTCCTTACCGATCGTCGAAAAACTGTCCGAATGATAGCTGATGAACTGAATGTTGGAAAATCAACAGTGCACACTATTTATTTATTTTATTTATTTATTTATTTATTCAGTATAAGTCCGAAAACAGCACATTCTGGCCTTTACATCGAACTATTAACAACGATAACAATGATCACATTTACAAACACCCAAGCCCTAGGTGGAGGAAAATTCACCCAGGCGGGAATCGAACCCGCGACCCTTGGAATGGCAGACGAGGACGTTACCCCGCCGCCAACGGGGTCATGTTCTAACTGAACATGATGGATGGATCCTTCGCCATGACAATGCACCTACCTGCACATTCAGCATTGATTGTTCGTCAGTGTCTGGCAAAAAATTCAATCGCCATCCTTGATCATCCTCCTTATTCGCCGTATTTCACCCCCTGCGACTTTTTCCTATTCCCATAGGGCAAAAATGTGATGAGGGGACATCACCGGGAAGATGTGGACACAATAAAGCAAGAAACGACGAGAAAACTAAAGAGCCCAACAGCTGAGGACTTCCAAGGGTGCTTTGAACAGTGGAAAAGAAGATGGAATGAGTGCATAGCAACGAATGGAGAGTAATTTGGAGGGGACAAAATCCATGTAGACTAAATTTTGCAAAATAAAGGTTAATGGTCTCAGTTCGCGTATTTATTGAACAGGTAAGTATGTATATGTATATACACACACATTTATATATATATATATATATATATATATATATATATATATATATATATATATATATATATATATATATATATATATATATATATATATATTTATATTTATATATATTTATTTATATTTATATATATTTTTTATCATAAATGCACTGCTTACGGGTGCTAGCAAAGAAAGTAGGCCACCCACACGCAGCCACAGTTCGCTGGCGCCAAAGAACGCTGCGGAAGAGGCAATGTTAAGTCTGCCTATGTAACTGAGTTTATGATATACAAGTGTCGCCTACACTTTGCTTTGATTGACTGCATTGGACCCACGATCCGCCACGATCTGCGGAATAGAAAGAATTGGCAAAGGGGATCTGAGGATGACACGCAGTGGAGAATTGTTCAGACGGGCAATGCAAGAAATGAGCAGTGAAATGGCTAAATAGTAATTACCCCTTCTCTCACATCGGTTTGAAGTGAGGGAATTAGCCATACGAAAAAGAGAAAAAGATATGCGAGTAATTGAACACTTAAATGATTGCGGTATACAATAAAAAGTAGGAATCAACGGTAATGAACCTAGTCGTAGGAAATACGGACGGAGCAGGAAATCTGCTGAAATACGTGTCCGTATGACGATAAGAAAAATAAAATATTCGATCGAAAAGTTCATAGCACTGTAAGAAATTTCTTGTAAATATGAAATTATGGAAATGTTGAAAGGATTTGACAATCCTCAAGAGAAAGGTACTTGAAGAATTTCAGTAAAGTCAGAGCACCGAGGAAATATCAGCGCACGTGCACATGAATCTTACAAAGAAAAATAGAGCAACCCTTGCTATTTAGTGCATTGATGTGGAAAAACAATGAAGAAATGGACGAATGCCGGATAAGAGTGGAATTAATAAAAACAGGACATCAAAGAAGAAAGTGCGATGACTCGAGAAAAATGAAGTTTTTGCAACCAGCAATACTGACGCCGAATATCCATTTCACAAACCAAACTTCCACTTTTTTCAAAATGGCAAACAAGAAATCGAAATCAAATTAAACTTTTTTTATGGCTTTGAATGCAAGATGTATCGGGGTAAGTAGAGTTGCGTTATTCCGGGAGATTTTCAATTCGGTTACAAACAATTCCACTGGTTCAACCCATCCATCCACATTGTTATGAAAAATCCATTAAACTTAGTTTGCGATTGTTTACGAATCATAGCAAAAAAAAATTTTCCAATGCTCTGATTTTTTCCCAGAAGTGTAAATTTTGAATTTTCTTCAAAATGAAACGAAAAAAACACTGGTAAATACATGAAAACGAAGCTTAAGGCAATCCAAGAGAGCAACCTGATTTGGATTTGCCATCGTTTCTTCAAAAAACTAAACTCAAGTAAAGCTATTGAACTATATAAATATTCAAGCGGAGGAATGACCTCTGGGATGATGACCTCTTATTCACGAATCACACGAATGCAAAACCTCCGCGGATGATCCCTCTCGCGCCGATGCCCGCTTCGCCATTTCCCTTCGCGATCTCATATTCCAATCGCATTTAGGACTCTTTGAAATTTCAAGACGGGCCCTCCCGCCTCGCGCCTAGACTTGAGCTCTCGCCTTCCCTCGCTCCATCCCCCCCCGGCACTCTAACGGGAAGGAGGAGAGGCCGCCTCGGAAGGCGTCGGAGATGAAGACCGCTCGGAACCACTCCCCGGAATCATTTCTCTCACGATTCCGACGAAATGGCTGCTCTTCCCGGAGGGGAGTTGGGAAGGGGCACGCCTGGAAAAGGAGAGCGGTGGAGGTATTCATTCTTCCGAGGCTGCGGAGGATGAGGAACACCCCCTCCCATCTCCCCCACTCGATGGCGAGAGAACGCGGGTGGCGCACGGTTGTTGAAGGGTGTCACTACCATCCACGGAAAGGAGCTTGTGTGTGTTTTTCTAACCACACACAGACACACACACACACACACACACACACACACACACACACACACACACATATATATATATATATATATATATATATATATATATATATATATATATATATATATATATATATATATATATTTATATATATATATATCTCTTCGAAATGGAACTCTCCTCGGCGACGCACATATACATATATAAAAACACAATGTAGATTTTAAAACAGAAACACAAAGAAAGGACACTCACATATGTAGTTTTGACGTTTCGACAACTTCTAATGACGAAGGTCGAGCCGTCAAAACTACATATATGAGTGCCCTTTCTTTGTGTTTCTATGTTTAAAATATCTACATCTATGTTTGTATATATATATACATATATATATATTCATATAAATATTATATATATATATATATATATATATATATATATATATATATATATATATATATATATATATATATGTGTGTGTGTATATATATATATAGAACCATAAACACAGTAATCAACCCGAAGGTCGGTTTAGTAGGTGATGGTAGAGATCACCCAGTATATAGTATAACTAAGCCCTATACAGCGTGTGAAAATTCACACATCAGGGTAGGGGGGCCAGTTCCTTTCCCTGTGCCGGCTATGGTTTCCCAGGAAGATCTGGTACCCGAAAAATCACAGAGCTTCGGTGGAGCTGCAGGTGCCCATTGTGCCTTGCCCGGGAATCGAACCCGGAACCCTCCGGTCAGCAGTCCAACGCTCTACCCACAGGACTACCGATATATATATATATATATATACGTATATATATGTGTATATATATGTATATATATATATATGTGTATATATATATATATATCTATATATATATGTATATATATATATATGTGTATATATATGTATATATATATATGTATATATATTTATATATCTGTATATATATATATATATATTTTTTTTTTAAGGTAATCTACCGGTTAAGGTAGGTTTTTCGATGGACACAACTACCAAACAAATATTTTGTGACTACTAACAAAACACAACCCTAAATTCTACTCTACTCCAGGTCCCTCTTCATCTCTGAGTACTTTCTTCCTCCCTTCATCCCGTCCAACATCCCTATCCTGTTCCTTCCCTTTCCTCTTTTGCCCAACATTCTACCCTCTATCACAGTCTTCAACATCCCACTGCCGGTCAACACCCCCTTCATCCACTTTTCCTGCCTCCATAGGATTGCTCCCAACAAACCCCGCTCTTCGCCCACCATACCAAGTACTTCCTCATTTGTTTTCTTCTCTGTCCATTTCACCTTCTCCATTCTTCTCCACACCCACATTTCAAAAGCCTCCAGTCTACGTCTATCCTCCTGCTTCAATGACCACGTTTCCGCGCCGTACATAGCTACGCTCCATATCAAAGTTTTTACGAGTCTTTTCTTAACATCCTTACTCAAAGTCCCCGCCATCAACTCCCTCCTCCTCGTGAAAGCCTCTTTGCCTAGCGCAATTCTTCTCCTTACGTCCCTACTACTTTGACCGTGTTGGTCCAAAACACTACCGAGATACGTAAACTGTTCTACCTGCTCTAGTTTTTGCCCCTCCCCGGACTACAACCTTGACGTGGTGGAAGGGCTTGTGCGTTCCGATGACCCCTAGAGCTGTGCTGGCGGGAGTAATAATTATTGCTCCTGGTAGGGTCACCCATGCCAGATAGGTCGAAGGTTAGGAGCCAGACGAAAGGTAGTCCACGCAGCGTCTGTTCCTCAGTGAGGCGGCTGCAATGGCGTCTGACCCCAGTGGGGCGGCCAGTTAGTGATGGTGTCACGTTAAAAACACTATTGAGGAAGGCAACGGGAAACCACCTCAATTATCATTCCCTAGAAAAATTTGATGGACAATAGAGATATATATATATATATATATATATATATATATATATATATATAATTATATATAGACTTGCCTCACAGAAAAAAATCAGAAACCAACTTCATATGCAACTGCCATCAGAAATCGTCTTTCTTTCGCCTACAGACAAAATCGTAGCTCAAACATTTTTACCTTGACGTTGGGTCACATTCCCCACCTGTGTCCTTGGGGAAGAGATTGTTTTATGTTGCATGTCCATGTGTCCGTGGAATTTCATCTTCCGACTGGCCGGAGGGTCCCGGGTTCGATTCCCGGTCAAGGCACTCTGGGAACCTGCAGCTCCACCCAAGCTATGTTATTTTTCGGGTACCAGATTATCCTGGGCAACCATAACCGGCACAGGGAAAGGAACTGACCCCCTTACCCTGACGTGTGAATTTCTTATGCCCTCGGGCTTAGTACTGGGTGAACTCTACCATCACCTACTAAACCGAACTTGGGGTTGATTACTGTGTTTATGGTTTTTTTTCTGGCATACACCACTGTGGGTATAGTTCTGCATGTGCGTGTTGATTTTGCATCTGAATGTGTTCTTTTTATGGTTGGTGACTTAACACCCCCGGCCACACGCTCTTGCGGGGGTTTGCGGGGTATTACGTCGATGTAGATAAATGTAGATGTACCTGCGGCAAAATCGACAGCAGGAGAAGTTGATATTTATTTATTTAGTACACTGCGAGCCACCGCTATGGTGTGTGGCGGGGGGTGATTACACACTAGAATACTCTTGATCCAAAACACCTTTCCCTCGTATCGCGGTCGGGCAAAGTTTATTTTATTTTGATCCCCTATCGTTCGCGGGGAAAAATTACACCTTAAATGCATCTGTTCTACACTAAATCTCTCTAGCTTTATGGACATCATCTCCCTTACCGTGGTACGATGGGGTAATAATACATTTTAAACATCACAGCTAAAGAGACGTCCTCCTAATTTATGCAAGAGATTTAATCCGTAAACCTTCTCTTAGTGAGTTATTCCCAGAACTAAATCCTCCGGATACTTTGGCACGCTACTCGGAGTACCATCACAATGTTTTACAAATCTAGCTCCTCTGCGTCACAAGAGATCCAACTCGGCAATTTATCTAACTTCATGAAGATCCAAAATACTAGAAGCATACAAGGCATTTGTACTCTAAATTAGGCCCAAAGATGACGATTCTCTTTGATCTTTTCACCACATTTACCCAGTACTCTTCTAATATATCCTATTTCTTTGTTAGCTTGTCAATATATTTATTCCCCGTACGTGTTTCACTTACTTGATGTCGTTGAGTGGCAGTAACGCCTAGGTACACATACATTTGAGTCAACACCTCACACCCACCGTCAGGCTATCTGACAGCCGTGGTTGGAAAGAATTTTCACTCTTTTTCGCAAGAGTGGAAATATCATTACTACTGGTACATTTAGTTAATATCATTCAATATTCGTCAAGACCTTTGAACTATTTTCATTACATTATGCCCATTAACTCTCTGGAAGTCCCGTCGGGTCTAGGAAATGCACATCACACAAATACAAGGGTGAAATTCCGGATTTTCCTTTCATCAAACTCAAAACCATGTGATCCTTAGCTTAATGAAAGGAAAATCCCGAATTTCACATTTGTTGCCCCGGGAAGTAGCGCATGCTAATGAAAGAGAGCCTACTTAGTATCTCGGGATTAAAAGATTCGCTACACACTGATTGTCAACGGTCGCACGGGATGGAATATAAGCTAGGGTATAAGTTTAGGGCTTCCCTCTTGCCTGAGGGGTGAGACGTCACCTCCTGACGCAGATAATCCGAATGATTAACGGCAGAGAATGAAGAAGGGGTCTGAGAGGACCCCAGTAAAGGAGATTCTAAGGAGAACCAATGTGCTGGGGGTTGGTGGTCTTTTAGTGAAACAATCCGGAATTAAAATCGACTCGAAAATCGGATCTCCAAACGGGTTCATTCCGAGAGAAACCGATCAACAAAAGGATGGAACTGAGAAACTGGACTTGAAATGTTTTATCCCTGCTGTTGTGTACAGAATAATGTGCGTATTGCATATGGTAAATGGTGTCCAATTAAATCCCCTTTGAGAAATAATGCAAAAAGCACGGTAGAGGCCGAGGCCATTTATTTCTGATTAGGTTAGGGAATTGACTCTGAATGATTCGGTCATGATTTAGTGGAATATATTCTGGGGAGGTGGGTCGTGGTAGTTCAGGGATGGAGTATGTTTACTTATTATGTGTTTCTGTGGTTTTTGTTAGCTAGCGCTATCTCGCTTCTCCGCTTAAATAAAAAAATGCATATATATATACTATCTGTGTATACATATAAGTATGTTACATATATACATATATATATATATATAAATTTATATTATATATATATATATATATATATATATATATATATATTGATTTTTCGGGTATCAGATCTTCCTGGGAAACCATAACCGGCACAGGGAAAGGATCCGGCCCCCCTACCCTGATGTGTGAATTTTCACACGCCGTATAGGGATTAGTACTGAGTGATCTCTGCCATCGCCTATTAAACCGACCTTCGAGTTGATCACTGTGTGTTTTTATCTAGCGCAGAACATGTGGTTCTAATGGTAGGCAGAAGCAATGCATGTCACAATTTCATTAATTTTTTATTTAATTACCTAAATTAAGCTATCACAAAAAGGAGGAGGAATTTATGATTACCGATGTCAGAGGGAAGATGCACTCTTTTCTTAGTTATTATAGAAAACAATGATCAACAGGAAAATGGTGTCCCACAAAATTACGCCGGAGTCCATGAGCTTCTCAAGGGAATATGGCGTTCGTAGCGTAGCGTGATGCGGAATGTTTGTGCACTCGGGCCGTGCTCGTGGAAGACGTTCCCTTCACTAGGGCCCCTTCCCTTAAGGGATTTCCTCCGAAACCAATGCGTTTCGAAATATAGCGAAACAGTCTCAAGGAGGCATTTTATAGGGATTCGAGGGATTAGGGGGCGGGTGGGGGTGGGAAGAGCATTCCTCTCTCCCTTCGGCTCGACCGAATTCATCCCCCGCATTGTGCTCCACCTCACAAATCATTCTCCCTTCCTCGTTAACTTAAAAGCCTCTCCCTTCACGACGCCCCCTCCCCTACCCACCCTCCTTCGAAATCAGGCCTCCCCTCCCCCCGCAACCCTTCTGGAGGCGAAATCCTCCACCCCACACACACTCGAACCCTTTTTTTTTATTCCGAGGTCGACGCCTGGTGGCGCGAATCCGAACCTCCAGACACTTGCCCCCGCGAGGTCGACACCTATTGTCGAAAAAGCGAACCTTCTGGCTCCTCTTCCTCCCTCCTCAAGTCCTCCGGATCACGTGACCCCTCGCTCTGCAAACGACAATAGCTCTCGCCGTCCTCTGATGGAATCCACTCTCCTTCCCTTATCGGGGAAATCGCTCCCCCTCCCCTTCTCAACCCCCTAAAGCCCACACCCCTCTCTGCACCCTCGGACAATGGATCCCTCGAGGAGGAAGAACTGAAAAATAGGGCCTCCCGTTGGGGCGGGGGGGGGGAGTCAGGGAAGCACCCCCCCTGTTATGTAGATGACCGGTGGTTGGGGGTTGGAGACAGGGGAGGGAGGGACAAACACCCTTCTTCTCCTCCCTCTCCCCTTCACGAGGCGTCGCTGCATCCAAGGTGCCGGCAGCTTCTCTCTGCCCGGTTCAGGGAGGGGGGCGAGACCGGGAACAGGGGGGACAGGGGGAACGGGTGCCTCTTTTCGCCAGCACGCCACGTTACTGCCCGACGACGCATCCGCCTGGCACCAACTTCCATGGTGAATTCAGTCATTGGTTCTCGGCGTGCCATGTTGGAAAACCAACACTCAGGGTGGATGGTAAAGAATGGAACTGGTACCATTCAATCGTTTGAGGAAATTTACGTCGCTGTTCATCACTTACTCGAGTGGTTTGAAAATTTTAAAAAGAGATATATTAAGAATCGTCTGGTCGTCTCGGCACATAAAATAAACACCGATGCATTCAAATAGCTGCTGATATGAAAGATCCAAGTCTTCCGGGTTTTAGTCCGATTTAGTAAATATTTCCGGGGACAACAGTTTTGCCCGGCGTTGTAGTCGGCGTATTCTGGTCAGAAGTGATTGATTCGGGTTTTTGTCCATCTTTTAAACCTCTGCACCGATGCTGTCAGATTGGCTAAATGATCAACCGTCAGTTCTGGTGAACTGTTCTCCCGGAAACATGAACCATCACGGAGTGAATCCTGGAAGCCTTAGTTCTTCAACATCTGCACACCGCGGAAGGCTTCATAAAGAAAACAGCTGCTGAGTTTGAAAGCATGGAAACAAGAAAAGAAAACATAGGGTGCGGTGCTTAGATCCGGACATTTCAATTTGAATTTCCCGCCACGCCGTAGTTACACTGGAGGTGGTGATTGGATTTCTTGAAAGCTATGGGCATCTAGTAAACAGTCATAACTCCAAAATGGCCAAGATGTTACGTACAAGTGAGGAGTACAATCGAAGAGCCGCTATTATCGAAAGTGTTCGCGCTGGGCATTATATTTCGAAATAGTTCGATTCTTCCGGTGGTACCCCAGAACAACTGTGTTTTACGATTATGAGGCTAAGTATAATGCTTTGGAGAATTCTGGGGAAGGTTTCGCTAACCCGGCGAGGAAACGCGTGCTTGTACGGGTTTAAGCGCCGGGCCCTGTTTATGAAACTGCTTGAAAAATTCAGCTCTTTGAATTCAAATGAAAAAGAAAATTGCGCCAGAGCTCCTTATTCTGAGAGGTAACTGGAATGAACGTTCGTTCTTACATTTCAAATGAATTGAATACCCTCCAAAATTCTTAGAGTTCGCAAAATCTTCGATGGACGACGGTTATTTCAAGGTCAGCAGAAAATGACTTTCACTCCATATCTCAGCAAAGAGCCTCAGTTTTGCGGAAACAAAAAAAGTAAGTCCGAGCAAATTCAAATTCAAAACAGTTCCTTTCGGCAACCCGCGGCGGCATTGCTTATGCGAATCGGGTGCACCACCAAGGTTGGAGTGCTGCACGAAATTTGCGGTGACCCGATGCTTCGCCAAGACAACGCGTCGTCTCACAGCACAAGAGATTCGCCGAGGCAACGGAGCAAGGACCGCGAGAAAGAGTTAGAAGAATATCTCTTTTGAGGTGTTTAAAGAGTTTGAGGTTTGAGGTTTTAAAGTGTTATAAGGAAGCATAATGGCCCACACTACTTGAGTAGATCAGACCACAAAGATAAAATAAGGGAGATAGATTCCGGTGCAGATAGATACAAATACTCATTCTTTCCCCGAACAATCAGGAATAATAATTGTAAGAAACCAAAGTCAATTTAGAAATATGAAAAACATTGAATTTACAAGTCGGAGCAAAATTAAACGTAGCAAAGTTATGAGGTGTATTTGTAGTTGCATGTGTATATTAGTTACTAGTTTGTGTGTTTGCATGTGTGTGTGGGGTGTAAGTGTTCTTGCATGAGTTTGAGCCATGTTTTGTTTGCGAATGGTAAAATTGTGGCTTTCGCATGCGGTTTTTTTTCTTTCTTAATTACGGGTGGTGTCCTAAAACCCCCCGCCACTCGCCATTGCAACGGCTTGCGATGTATTAAATAGATATAGACGTAGAAATGTCTCTTTGGAAATGTTTGAAGAGTTAGAAGGATGTCTCCTTTGCAGTGATTTTGAAAATGTATTATTACCCCCATCGTACTACGCTAGGGGATATCATGGCAATAAAATTAGAGAGATCCAGTGAAAAACAAATAGATTTTAATATATCATTTTTTCCATGAAAGATAGGGGATTATAATAACGATGGCTTTCTGGGTCATAAAAAATATCAGACATAAAAAAGAGATGAGGTCGCCCGAGCACTCGTATTCCACTTCATAAAGTCTCAGTGTTTAAATGTTTGTGACTTTCCTTGAAGCGCACACGATTTATTCTTCCCATTAATGCATTATCCTTTCAAATTTCGCTGCTTTTAATAAACTCTCTATTTTTCTTGGTGCCAATCTACAGTTTTTGAATATTCTGATTGAAGTCATCTGCTGGTAATTGTCGAAAGCGAAATCCCGATCTCAAGGGAGCGAATTTTCGCAAAACTGGTGACCAATCTTTGCTCCCGAGAGAGACAAAAGGGTCGGCCATAGATAATTAACAGGAAGAACCCTTAAAAATAAATAATATTCTCATTTTTTAGCTAAGGACGAAAGCTAATCTAGAAGAGCTAGATTACCATCTTGGAAAATCCAGCGTAATTGCCTGATCTGACCCAGCCCAATGTTGCTTCTTCTTTGCTACCGAATCTCGTATATTCTTCTAGAGGAACTTAGTTTGAATCCTTAGATTCGGTGATGGTTACAAAGAGGGGTCTTACAAATTAGGATCATCCAAAAGAACGCCTGTATCATCCCTATTAGCAGTGGAAATTTGCATGCAGTGGTTTAGTGATCGCGGAAGGGGCGTACCATGACGTACGACATTACGTACGTACGAATACGTACTTTCATAAAAAATTTTAACTTTCTTTCTTCATACATCATTCGTTGAAAAATGAGCTCATTCGAATGAGATTAAGTTTGATTTTATTTTCATCGTAGGCTGTCATAACGGTTGTATGTATTCATAGATATTCTAAAACTGACCATATTATATAATATTTCCTTGAGTCGTAAAGGGTTTTCACGCCATTGTAAAATGAAGAAAAAAGGAAGGGAATATAGAGATTGGTGCGGTCATTTACGGGGAAAGTTAATCCTTCATCAATGATCAAACACACACACATTCATATTTTTAGACACTCAAATTTCCATTGGGGGAATGTTTCCCGAATAGGTTTGCAAGGAAATTAATCCTATAGACAGGGTTTGCATTCGTTTTACAGAGGTGTATAAAACAATTTACGGCTTGAGTTAATATCATTTTATAAATACGTTCTTAGAAAAGGCCGTAAGAAGCTTAATTTATCCTTTTCATAACCATTCTAAATTTATGGCATTCGGTGGAATATTCTTTTGATGGATCCTGTGTAATTCACGATATTCTATTTACATTTCGTCTTTTTTATATTCTTGCAAAGGTCTAAATAAATATTCAACTCATGGATGAATGGCATTCCTTTAGTAACTGTCTCGATATGATTCTTCACAGCACTCATCAGACTTTGGCTTAATTTGACACGAACATTTCAAGGATAGCAGTATAAAGTAACATTGTGCGCCCTCTTCTAAAATGTTTCATATTTTCATCATTTTTTATTTTTTCAATGCTCTTAAAATTTCCTCTGTTTTCGTTTAAAAACGACCTAACTGCGCATAATGCACTATCCTCACTAGTGAATTGCCTTTGACCTTCATTCCAAGGAATGCAAACGTCTCTTCCAATGGCAGGCACTGGGGCGGATGCGGTAACATCATCCGTTCGCCTTTCGGTATGAAAATACAGGCTTATTTTAGATATTTTGGCACCCCACAAATCACCGCCAGGATACGGGACGGGAGTGAATACATACCATAAACTCCAAAATTGTTCATCCACTTATTCTCTTAAATTTAATTGACATTATTTCTCCAACCGTAGTACAACGGGGGTGATGATGCATTTTCAGGATCACTGAAAAAGAGACTCCCTTCCAATTTATTCAAGAAACTTAATCTGTAATTTAACCTTCGCTGCGAGAGTGAGTCTCAACCTGTCTCCTCTAACATCTAGCCGCTCAACTCAGTTCTCTCTAATTCTCTAATATAATATAATACTGCTTTTGAGGTGTATTCTTCACGATAACACTTAACACCTCCGCTAAAATTATCACCGCGAGAATATAAATCTGTAATTTCTACGTGGCAATACAAAGGTATCGGCGGAATCCCTGAAGTCATGTTGCTGACTTAAAGATTGTTACTTCAGCTGAAATCTGCCGGCAAAGTTAATTTTTCCTGAAAAACTTCCATGTGATATTTTCAGCGAAACAAAGTAAACGGGCAAATTTTAAATAGCTTGAAGGCATAACTTTGAACTTGACCTGAACATAAAACCCTGCAAAAAAAAGTTTTACGGAAATATTGGGTCACCATTTTTCAATTAAATTTTTTTCTATATTCAAAACATTACTTGAGAGCATGTCTTTCTTATACCTTGATCTAAACATTCATATTTTACTATATAATTAATGGTAGTCATTTTTAAATTAATATAAGGATAAAACTCGAGGCTATAGTTATGAATATCGAAGAGCAGACCATATGGCCGCCAACTGGTAACCATGAGCTGTTCACCCAGCGTCAAGCAAACCAAACGCGCATGATGGCCAAAAATAAAACATTACCATCATTAATAATAATTAAATAGATTTAAAGTAGTTAAAAATAGCATTGCCCGGGAAAGAAGCATTGAATTTTAAGTTTGAAACGTTTTTTTTTTTCTCTCGTGAGTCCAATCGCGGCATAGAATCGTACAATTAATCGGGCGCCGGGCAAAGAGAGCGTCACACCTCACCGAGGCGTCATCACTTACAACTTTCCCGCGGCGGCGACGGGTGAGGGGGATCCAGGGCCGCGCTTCCCGGAGCCTCCGCCGTGGCGCCAGCCTCCGTCCGGCACCTCAGTGGCGCCGCCAGTGGCACCCCCGCCGTTCGCATTCCGCGTCTCTTGCAGTTCCCGTTCCTCCTGATTCGGGTCCTTCTCCTCCTGTTCCTGCGTGCCTTCCACGCGATCCTCGATTGAATCCAAGGAACGGGTGGAAGGGGTCCCCGGAGGGAGTTCAGCCCGCCTGCTCCGGCCTCCGCCAACCTTGTGATTATTTTGCCCTGACAGGAGAAAGAGGAAAGACATTTTAAAATAGGATGGTAGAGCGATCGTAGAAAAGGGTACATCCTCCTGAGGAAATATAAGTGAGGATACAATGAGGCAAATTCACCCGCGTCAGTTGGTCAGGGAATGATCCAATAGAGATAGATGCAGGTATTCCGTTAGGGGCGCGTACCTATGATGCGTGTAAGTGAGCCATAAAAGTTTTACCTATTGCACTATTACTCCTTTGATTCCCTTATGAACTATTCTTCATTAAATATTTTGAACGGGGTTTTTCGTACATTTATGTATTTTTAGTACCCTGCCAGCAATCGATAGGGTTTGTGGCAGGGGGTAGATACACACCAGACTAATTTTGACACGAATATTTATACCCTTTTCTCAGTCGGACAAAGCTATTCTGATCCCTTGTCGTTCACGGAAAAAATTACCTCTCAAATCCGTCCGTTCTGCCCTTCAACTCTGTAATTTTATTGAGTAAAACCTCTCCTACCTCCTAGTACGATGGGGGTAATAATAAATTTTCAACACCATCACTGCATCCAATCCAATTGAGATATCATTCCAATTTATACAAGATATTTTATAATTTAAAGTTAATGCAATTTAATCTTTAAGGATTTATGCTAAGAAGTCAGGCAAAGAAACAATGATCGGTGCAAAATAACTAAATCGCAGTCAAAAACACCTTTCACTTTTTCCCTTGGACATTTGGAGGAAAATGATTCCTCTTCGAATTCTGGATAAATGTTTTCCGCTTCCATCGTCCAAACCCACACCGCTCCATGCCCGCTCGGGGCCCTGAACACAAAAACTCATCGTAGTCTTCTAAGCTTAAGAGGTTTACCAAGTTTCAATCCAAAGTAGCAATAAGTCTAATAATAGTAGTACCGGTATGCTTTCGATGGCGAAGGGTGGGTACACCTCTGCGCTCCGCCCAAAACGAGGCTGAACCCACATAATTGAAGCTTTCCCGCAAGGCGTCCGACCACAGCGCAATTCCTGCCCGTCGTCCGCCGAGGGTCCATTTTCCTACCCCTCTCCGAAGATGTCATCTCTTCAACAATTCCATTGTCCCACCATCACCAAAAGTGTAGTATTAAGGACATTTGTCTATCTAATAAGGGCACTAATGAATTTATTATTCGTGCCTATCTTTGTCAAACAGAATTTTATTTTTTGCATCGCCCTTTGATTTCTGCGTGTTAAGCAACACTTGATTTGACAGGGAAAATAAATTTTTAAGCACAAATGAAAATTATTCAAGATATAAATATAATTATATGTCCCTACTATTAACTATTCAAATATTGTGCTAGAATGTCCAAACCGAGATTGCAGAAAGACAAAGTGAGGCCTTGGCAGATGAAATCGATTAAACCCCCAATTGGAATATCAGTGCATCAAGATATCACCCTTTGACAAATGATTTGTATTTGAGTAAAAATGAACAACTTAGTGGAATTACCTAATGACGTAAACATTAGTTACTTAGTCTTAATAAGCTTCGGTATCTATTTTGACAGGATATTAAATTTGAAAAGTCATGCGTTTCAAGAATCGAAGGAATCTCTATCGAAGGAGTTTAAGGGATGAAGACGAGGATAATTCATTTCGCCGTGGTGAGAACTTCCCCCAACAGCGAGCCCACGAATAAATTAATTGAATGTGACTCTAAGACGATGCTATTGGCGATAATTTAAGAAATATACAGACAACAAGTGTCAAAACGACTATTAAGAAATTCTTGCGGAAGATCCAAATCAAACAAGGGAGAAAACAATCAAGAGAGGAAGCAAAGAGAGAAGGAAGGAGGAATCAAATGTGAAGGTATTACGTATCGTAAAACGGAGAAATGAAAAATTCTAACCCAAGACTACTTCGAGAATAACAAAATAATTTCGATGACATTTCTTTTGTTTATTTGAGGGCATACATGCATATGGGACACACGCTTTAAAAAAATCAATACCTTCGGCAATGTGAGAAAAGTGAAAGGGCCGAAATGGAGAAAGTAACAATGGGAGTGCACCTCAATATTTTATTCGAACAAATTTGAAAATACGCGTGGAAATACCGCACGTGTCATTGCCAATGCATAAATTTCACATTACATAATGAATCAGTCCCCAGAACAATTCCAATTTAAACTGCTCAGCACCGATTACTCCTTAAAATTTTCGAAGAAATGAATTTCAAAATTGACTTCGAAAGATATGAACTCGGGAAATAAGTGGTTCGCAGAGCAAGGGGGGAGGGAAAGGGTGTTGGATGATGGAGTATAAGGTTTGAAAGTCACGTGACATGCTTTGTTGAAATTGAAAATCAACGCACACCGGTTGTCTCTTTACTAAATTTAGTATAAAAATGGTGAGTCGAATACACGTGGTTAGGAGTGAATAATTGAACGAGGGGAGTGGAATATTGGACCAGGACCATCTGTACGTCCGTTTGCTTCAAATTTTTAAGCTACTCCGCTCAAAAAATTCTCAAGTGAAAGATATTCGTCGCAGGTGGCCTTCCAACACATTAGAGCGATTGATGCAACGCAGACGTTCATAGTGGCAAAGCCATCCATGCATTTAGAGAGCGATGAGGAGTTACCAACCTAAAATATTTTATAGTGGTCTCTCAATTGAGGGGAGGATTTTGATGGCCGATAGCACTATAGCACTAATCCCTGCCACACTTGTCAAATACCGCCAAACACAATATTACAAAGTTAGGTTGAAATCTAATGCCCACATGCTTGTAGATCAAAAAAATGACCTTTAGAAGAACTCCTGGTGGTACGTGGAAGTAGCATTCCCCCTTAATGCACATGTGCACGTTTGAGGTCGTTTACTTAATCCAGTGTATTTCGAGAAGCGGAAGTATGGAGACGTGTTCTAATGGTATGTCAAAGCGAGTGAAACAGCGTGCTGTCAAATGCTGAAAAGGTAACTCCTACTGAGATTCATCGTCGTTTAAAGGCTGTTTATGGTGACAATAATACTGTTGATAGGTCTCTTGTAAACCTTCATCCATCTTCTCCTCTGGCGAAAAAGTTCAAAAGACAACCATCCGCAAAAAAACTTCTTTTGACTGTGTTTTGGGATGCTCACCGAGATTATGTGTCCGATTTTCTGGAACGAGGGGCAACGGTCAATTCTTCTCGGAATGTACAGACTCTAAAACACCTCAGACGTCGAGTTTTTCGTGTTAAAGGCAGCCTGGCGACAATAATCTTGAAACATGACAATGCTCGTCCACACCACGTCCGCGCAACTGGAGAGGCTCTGCGAAACACGAAATTTGAACGGATTCCACCCCCTCCTTATTCCCCCGATCTTGCGCCTCGCGATTTTCATTTTTTTCCTCAACTCAAGGGACACCTCAAGGATAATCATTACACCTCGGACGATGAGGTGAAGGCAGCTGTCAAGTCTTGGATTCGAGAAAAGTCGGAAGAGTTTTTCAGTGACGGAATGAAAAAACTTGTTACACGTTGGGAGAAATGTGTTCAGTCTTAACGGCGACTATGTTGAAAAATAAATGTATATGATTTTGAAACTTAAAAATTGCACTTCAATGTATTCCCGATCTTGCTATTTGTTTTTGTCCGCGCCCTACGAGCATGTGTGCATTACTTTTCAGCCTGCCCTCGTGGATGTCCCATGACAATACTTAGCAATTAGTCACCATTTTCCTTCACAGCCCTCCCTCCCGCATAAACTCCTCCCAACAACTCTTTCCCTAAGGTCGGGAACGTTAACGGCACTGCTGTAGCCGAAGGCCTGCTTTGATTGAATTTTCGGTGCTGATACGAAGGGCAATGCGACATCCCAGCTCCAGCAGATTTGCCAAATGGTGGGGTTTTGCAATGTGTGGGGCTGCGCGTGGCCTGTTATTTTGGCGCGCTCCAGCCGAAGACTGCGAAAATCAATGCACTCAAGGTGGTATTTGTGTCACATGGACGAGTAAGAAGAGGGACTTCGTGAGGGGAAAATACTTAAAGGTCATTACTTGTACATTGGGATTGGTTCTTTTAGGTCTTGATGAAACGGCAAACACTCAAAACGATGCTCGGAAAGTTAACCGATTATCGGATACATTACAATCCAAAAAGTTATACATAATCAAACATTTCTTAGACGCATAATCTTTGATATCGGTTTTCCTCGCAAAATTCTACTTGGCGTTGCACTGGAAATCCAACAAATCCATCGCACTATGCTACTCAACGTTGGTGCAACATTTGGCAATTAGAATTAAACTTGAAAAATTACGTGATGATAAACTTTTGGAAAAAGAGTAATTCCCTCCCGATCGCCTTCTGCATCGGGAACACCGAAATGGAATGCGTAGACTTCATTAAATACCTTGGTATTATCCTAACCTACGACCTCTCCTATGTGGAACACAGACGGGGAATGCTCATATGTGGACGAACTAGAAAAAATTAGGATTTATCAGAAGAGTACTGGGTAAATGCGATGAAAAAGTCAAAGAGGAATGTTAGCGGTCGTTGTAGGCCTCATCTAAAATATGCTGCAAGTATACGGGATTCGTATGAAGACGGATTAATTTTGCCTTGCGGCGTAGAGGATTTAGATTTGCAAAACGTTGTTATGATAAAATAAGTACCATATCCAAGATAAGAGAACAGATATGCGTTCGAGTCACGTCGGGGGTACCTCAGGGAAGTGTGATCGGGCCGTTGCTTTTCTTGATTTTTGTTAACGATTTGAACCGCGAAGTGAAAAGTAAAATTAGGATGTTCGCGGATGACACGGTGATCTATCGGGAGATATCTGGGGATGAGGATCGTTTTATTCTAGCGCAGGATTTAGATTGCATTACTAAATGGTGTTCTAACTGGGGATTGACTCTAAATTATAATAAATGTTCAGTGGTAAATTTCTTTAAAAGATCAACGGGATTTGCTTACAAATTAGCTGGAGGTGACCTAGCAGTAGTTGATACGGTAAAATACCTAGGTGTCACATTCACAAAAGACTTAACTTGGGGGACTCACATACGTAAAGTCTGCGGTCAAGCATATAAAAAATTGGGATTCATTAGACGCATTGTCGGCAAAAGTGACTCGAAGGTCAAGGAACGTTGTTACCACGCTCTTGTAAGGCCTCATTTAGAATACGCATGCAGCGTGTGGGATCCGAGTGAAAAAGGTCTCATTCGGGAAATTGAGAAGGTTCAACGCCGGGCAGCCCGTTTTGTAAAAAATTCCTACGATAAAACGCAAAGCGTCACCGAAATGCTCATGGATTTGGGGTGGGAATCATTGGCTGAGAGCCGATTCAATGCAAGATTGAAATTATTAAATAAATTTAGATCCGCATGTTTCAGCACCGAGGTCTCGCAAATTATTCGTACTCCTACATACATTAGTCGCTTGGATCATGCATATAAAATTCGGTAAATAGATGCCAGAACTAGCCGACTCAAGGACTCCTTCTTCCCACGGACAATACGGGATAGCAACTGCAGGTTTATAGATGGCAAAAATTCCACTTGCCACCCTCAGCGTCTAAAAAATGATTAGTTGTATTTAAATGCATGCTCTTCCACTAACCTTATGTGTTTTGCTTTAATAACCCATTCTTTCCGAATTACCTTATTAGTGCCCTGTTCATCTGTTTTTAAGTTTCCCTTTCAATCCCTCGTCCCTCTCCGCGGGGGCTAATTCCTGATACCTGCAACGTTGGGTCGCATTCCCTGCCTTTTAGAGACTCTTTGGGGGTAGAGTGTTTCGTGGTGCACTTTCATGTGGTGTTTCAATTTCTTGCTTGTTGTGTCCTGGCTTCCGTGTTGTAGGATGGCTTTCGTGCTGCATCATGGGGTGCAGTTTTTTAGTTGTTTTGCGGTATGTGTTTGCATGAGTATTGGATGAAGGGATTTTTGCATGAGTGTGTGCGCTACTGTGGGTGTAATTTTCCGTGTTGTTTTTTTTTTGGCATGTGGTATTTTTCCTTTTTACGGTTGGTGACCTAACACCCCCCGCCACACGCCCTTGCGGCGGCTTGCGGGGTATTATGTAGATGTAGATGTAGATATGCTGGGAATCACTTACGGAGTGAAGGTTAAATTAAAAGAATACCTCTAGCATTAATTGGAAGGACATTTCTATAGAAGTGGTGTTGAAATTGTGATACTAGGTCCATCGTATTAAAGTAGGAGAGATCATGGCAACAAAATTAAAGAGATCAGCGTAGAAAAAATAGATCTAAGATGTCAAAATTTTCCACGAACGATAAGGGATCACAATAACATTATCCAACCTCGGTAGGGTCATAAACGGGTCCTGTTGGCGGGGGTATGTATTCACCCCCAGCCAAAGACCCTTGCGGTGGCTTGCAGGGTACTAAAATTTCAAAATAATCACAAATTTTTGCAACACTCGGTTACATTGGTCATTATTAGATAATCAAGGGCAAGAGATCAATTATCGCTTAATTTCTTTCAAGGTTCACAAGTTATTAAAACGTCGGTTTTGACCACTCGAGGATCACAAAATCCATCTTGCAATCGGAAAAACGGCTTTGTTCTGAAATAATGACTCCAGGTAGAGAATCCAGGAATGTAAATGACGTACTAGTAGTCAGAAGTAATTCCGTATGATTCAGTTCCTACCCGCATTGTCGTATACAAATATGCCCACATTACAGGTGGCCTATTCAAATTGTCGCAAGTACAAATATTGTAAGCGCAAATTTATGAATTCCATTCTATCATTTCGTACTGCCACAGCATTAGTTTTGCTAGGAAATGGTGCCTTTCTAAACAAATGCTAAACAAGTATTTATCCATTATTAAAATAGAAAGAAAGACTCGTACTTTTCCACAGATTTCAGAAATCTGTGGAAAAGTACGAGTCTTTCTTTCTATTTTAATAATGGATATTAATTACTTCTACGAAGTGAAGCCTGAAACAATAGAATATATAAACAAGTATTTATTTATCATTGCACTGCTTTTAATCTCTTGATGCGGTTCTTCAATACAGTTTTGCGGTTCGTGCGGTATTGGAATTCGTGTGAAATAAGTGGGTTGACCCTACATTGAATTGACGTTTTTACAATGAATATCAACATATATATGCGTTTTTAAAATTCAAAACATTTAGTTTCGTTAACATTATTAGTTTATTTGCTATGCAAATTATACTTCCGAAGATGAATTAAGCAAAATTTTTGGCTATTGGTGGGAACATTTACGTAATTGTAGCATGCATGACAAACAATGTTCCAATTTCTATAATTCCATGTTAGAAAATTTTTTTAAAGTTTAAGTTCAAATGATAAGATGTGTCGCATTTGGCCAAGTCGAAATGTACTCGTGCTTCGAATTGAAATTGTCAATTATGTATTTCATTGGCAATGGCATGAGTCTACGAGAATGTAATGAATGGTTTAATGTTTGAGAAATATTCTCATCCTGAAGGTCCGTGTGACAAAATGGACCAAGGATTAAAAACACGTATAAATGGAGAAATTTGAAAACGTTATAAGGGAATCTATATTTTGCAACTACGAATCATTCGCCCTCATTGTTTCATGATTCATTCGTCTGATATGAGAATGAGACGGATTGATGTGAATAAGTGAAAAACGCCAAACTCTAAAAAAACGTCAGAATATATATTGTGCGCCGAGACTTTTCGGATATATTGTCATCTCTCTAACTAAACACATTCTAACGTCAATTCAGAGCTATTTTATCTAATTGAAGACATGATGATTAAACCATGGAATTCCACAAAGTATTAGAATATATAATGCTAATTAAATAGTTTTCAAAAATTCTTTTACATTCTCTCTTTTAAGGAAGTCTTTAAAAATATTTTTATTACGAAAATATCTCTTAAAATGATTTTCCACAATAAAATGGGACGAATATTAATACTTTTAGCGATTAATATTTGTTTACAAAAATGTAATAGTTCGCATTTGACAATGATGTTAATTACTAAATGGTAAATTCCTCTGTTTTCGATTCAATAGATTCAAAATCTAACTTGTGAAGCACCTTCCTAAGATTTACAAATGAAATATTTCCCTTTATTGAAAAATATAATATCATCGGATTGGCAAGAAATAATGAGCTCTACGGCCTCTCAATTAAATAAGAATGGGGAAAGAAAACTCTAATGGCCGTAATATTCAGTTGCCAATCTCTCGTCGGACCAATTGTTGTGTTGGTTTAACGGGAACCACGTCAGGGACCAACCACAACCTCTCGACCAGAATACCCTCTGTGGTGGTTTACTGGGAAATTAATCCGCGTCAGGGACCAACACACAGCCACACGCACACTATCCTGACTGGAATCCTTCACGAGGCTGTGAGACCCTGTAAAAGAATTTCAGATGGAGATTGAATCCTTCACGAGGCTGTAGAGAAGACCCCGTAAAAGATTCCAGGATATTCTCAAGCACACGCTTTGTGACTGGTACAGGCCAATCACACACACAAGCACTCAAGAAACACACACTCATTAGGGCCCAACTTCTGGGAGAATCTGGACACAGGTAAAGAGCAACCAGGAAATGCGTCGAAAATGCGGCGGAATGACTTTCAACCTTGTGTTGAAGGTGTTTTCCCTTCGGTTCGCTGAAAAGGGCCACTTTGTGGCCGAAACACGCGTGTTTTAACCCGTAGTTAATTTCCCGTAAACCAACACAGAGAGTATTCTGGTCGAGAGGTTGTGGTTGGTCCCTGACGTGGTTCCCGTTAAACCAACACAACAATTGGTCCGACGAGAGATTTGCAACTGATTATTACGGCCAATCGAGTTTTCTTTCCCCTTTCTTAATCATCGGATTAGTCTCATCGCGCGGTTTGCTTGGTCGGGTAAAAATGTCACACGAGAAAACTCAGGCATACGATACCTGCAAGGGGTACACCGCGATAGGGAGAGTGTATAAGGGAGACAGGTGACGGCGTAGGGGATTTGGTTTAGGGTCCCGAGGGGAAGGGGGAGGGAAAGGAGCGGGGACGTTGGGGAAGAGGAAGGGTGTGGGTGGTGGGAATGAAAGTCGGGTAAGGGATGCGTCGGGACTCGGGAGTCAGACGAAGGAGTGACTGTTTAAAAGGGTACTTTTGGCATCGGAGAGGGGAATGGAGTTAGCAGGAGGAATGATGAAATATTTTTAGAACCCTACAAGCCACCGCTGGGGTGTATGTGAGGGGATGAATACACACTAGACTAATTTTGACTCGAACACTTAAACCCCTACCGTGGTCGGACAATGTTATTCTGACCCCTTATCGTTCGTGCGGAGAATGACTTCTTACAAGTATATGTTCCACACTTGATCTTTCTAATATACTTTGATTTTGTAATTTTATTGGCATGATCTCTCCTACCGTAATACGATGGGGATTATAATTCATTTTCAACAACACTGCTAAAGAGACATCCTTGCGATATATATAATAAATGTAATCTGTAATTTGATCTTTGCTCCGTGAGTAAATGCCAGGCTATATACGTGGTTTATCATAACCACGTTTCATAATGAAGTGAGGTGGTTGCTGCCCGATCATAAGAGAAGTATATTGAGGAAGAAAACTGGAAATCATCTTAGTTGATACCACTTCATCTAATTTTAGAGATTCGACAAGGTTGTACGACGTTATTTTCCACGAAAAAACTCCCCTATTAAACACCCATATCTGTTATATAGAGAGATCATAAAACTCAAATTAATTACAGTCCCTTAGATCACTGCTGCCCCTCCCATGGGCTAAAAGTGGCTTGACATGTTGGAAGGGCTTGTGCGTTCCGATGACCCGCAGAGCTGAGCTTGTGGGAGCAATGATAATTGCTCCTGGTAGGGTCACCCATGCCAGATAGGTCGAAGGTTAGGAGCCAGACGAAAGGTAGTCCACGCAGTGAATGTTTCTCAGTGAGGCGGCTGCAATGGGGTCTGACCCCAGTGAGTGATGATGTCACGTTAAAAACAATATTGAGGAAGGCAACGGGAAACAACCTCAATTATCAATCCCAAGATTTACATGATGGACAATAAAGAGATTTTGAGTCCTGGCAACTACGGGGCTCGGCCCAATCGGCCGTGTGTCGTGCCCGTCAGCGGGGGAGGCAAGGCTTCCGCGGTCATCATCCAACGGAACCCTTGCAAAGGAAAACCGGAAGCAGCAGGACAGAAGAAGCAGAAGATGAAGATCAAATTAGTTACAATAGAATCTTGGATTTAAATGATGGATACTACTGAGAATATACGTCCGGGAACGAGGGGTTGCAACAGTGTTGAATAAAGAGGTTGGAAGAAGGGTAGCCAACATAGAACAAGGAACGGATAGAATATTACTAGTAGAGATACAAGTAGTACCGACGGACTTGGTCATTGTTCAGGTATACATGCCACCGAGCAATCATACGGAGAAGTCGATACGATCAGTTACCGAACATAATCGCAAGTGTTGCTGCAGGGAAACATTTAATAGGGGCGGGGGATTGGAATGCGACGGTAGGCGAAGGAAGAGATGGTGATGAGGTGGGGGACTACGGTTTTGGCACGAGGAATGACCGCGGGGAGAAAGCAGTTGAGTTCTGCAGGAGACAGGGGTTAGTCATCACCAACACTTGGTTTAGACACCACAAAAGGCGCAGGTATACATGGAAAATGTCAGGTTACTCGGAAAGGTATCAGCTAGGTTATATTCTGGTTAGACACATGTTTAGGAAAAGTGCCATTAATTCACACAGCTTCCCAGAAGCAGATGCGGACTCTGACCGGAATTTAGTTGTTATGAAATGTAGCGTCCATTTCAAAAAGATAAGGCAGGGGCGGCGGGTTAAAAAATGGAATGTAGAACCATTAAATGGATTGACAAGGAAGGAGTACCAGTAGACTGTAGAGAAAATCATGGAGGATGGTAAAGAGCTGAGTACTATGGAAGTAAAATGGGAATGTATCAAGAAAGGGTTATCGAAAGTCGCAAAAGACACTATTGGAACCATTAATGGGGAAAGGAATTGGAAACGATGGACACAGTTGAGGTGATGCCAAAGATAGATGAGAGAAGAAAATAGAAGAATGTAAACACAGGGTTAGGCAAAATGAGGTACAAAGAGTTAAATAATTATTTGTGGCGGGCAACAAATAAAGCAAAATAAGCATGGTGGAAGCCGCAGTTCGAGGACATAGAAAGTATGCAGAGGAAGGGTGAAATTGGTGTGCTATACAGCAAGGTTAAAACAGCAAAGGTAGGCATAGAAAAGGCCCATGAACTAGAGGAAAATAGCTTAGGTCGAGGCATACTCGGCGATGATATAGAAAGGGCATTTAGGGAGATGAAATCAAATAAGGCTGGTGAAGATAGACAATATTTCTGCGGATCTACTAAAAGGTTTAGGGAAATGTGGGAGGAAGAGGCTATACAATTGCAGTGATGAGGTCACTAATGGAAGGAGTATAGAATTCCAGAAGGAAGTATATGCCTCTTTCGTAGATTTCGAAAAGCGTTTGATAGAGTGAATTGAGAAAAACTAATGAGTATATTGAATAAAATAGGAATAAATTGGAGGGATATGAGGCTAATCCGCAACCTGCACATGTCTCAGACTGCTCAGGGGCGAGTGGGGAACGGGGAGTCCGGATGGGCAGTGTTAGGAAGAGGTGTAAGGCAGGGCTCCCCATTATCACCGTAGCTGTTCAACGTATATGTCGAGGGAATGAGATGCTGTGGGATGTTGAAGACTGTAATAGAGGGCAAACGAGGAAAGGGAACGAACAGGATAGGGATGTTGGACGGGATGAAAGGAGGAAGGAAGTACTCAGAGATGAAGAGGGAGCTGATGTAGAGTTGAATGCTGGATTGTGTTTGTTAGGAGTCACAAAATATTTATTTGTTACTTGTGTCCATCCAAAACGTACCTTAACCGGTAGATTCCTTAATAGATATTCCTGATGAAAAGTCTCCATTGTTTGATATCTTGGTTTGGGAAACATTGAAAGCACAAAATGACACGCAAAAATTAGATTTTAGAAAAATAGGACTATTTTTTTTAAAGCTGACTCCGAGGGAATAATTCAACGTTTGAATTATCAAAAGTTAGGTGAGATCACAACAAGAAGATAAAAAAAGTTGATGTCTGAGAGATAGATATGTTATGGAAGCGTTTATCCAAAATTGTCCATCAAAGCTGTAGAAAAGATATGGTGCCCCACAGAACAATCAACAATGAATCCAATGGCAGGTGGGTGCATTAACGTCATTGTCCTATTTCTTGGTGGTTACTTGCAAAGTAAGATGTAGATGATAGTGGGAGTACTCTGGAGCGGTTTTACCTGCAACAAGAAAAACACTAAATAATTCCAAAGAAACTGCGGGAGATGCCGCAACAGTAACTTTTAACGGAGTCATCCGCTAATGTGCATTTCAATGCAACAATTTCAGAGATTAAAAATCATTCGCCTTGACTGGGATTCGAACCCAGATCCCTCAATATCCGGTCGAGTGCTTTATCCACTTAAGCTACCATTTTTACACTCTGATATTGTTGCATTGAAATGCACATTAGCGGATGACTCCGTTAAAAGTTACTGTTGCGGCATCTCCCGCAGTTTCTTTGGAAATTGTCAAAGTGAAAACACCATAAGTGTTTAAAGTTGGATTTAACCTCGTGGACTGTGGCGCCTCGCGCACGACTACGAATGCCTGTGACATTGTATGTACGGTATTTCGTCACAACATCTTGTTCCTTTAAAAGCCCCAAAATTTCAGAGTTTAAGAGGACGCCTCGGTAGCTTAAGTGGCTAAAGCACTCGACCGGATATTGAGGGATCTGGGTTCGAATCCCAGTCAAGGCGAATGATTTTTAATCTCTGAAATTGTTGCATTGCATTGCACTAAATAATTGATGAATTACTTAACCACATTTGTGGATAAAAGTGTAAATCGTGCATATTGTAAATACCAAAACAACTTGGTACTAAAGTTTCCGAATGGTGTCTGATATCTTTATGAGTCGTCGGCGATAGCAACCTTGTCACCCAAAGCACGCAAACAGTTACAAAGGAATAAGATAAAATGGAATCAAGGAAGGGGAAATAGCACTAGGAAAAAGAAAGCAAAAAAACCTAAAAGTGATAGAATAAGGCTAGAACTATTGGCGAATAAACCTGGTGAAAATATCAATAGGAGAATGTAAATGTAATATTGCAGGGATGAAAGAATGGGGGCACGAGAATAAAGAGGTAAATTTGTCCGGAATTGGAAATCGGAAAACGATACGCACTCTTAAAGAGATAGAGAGAATAAATGCAAAATGAATAAGAAGATATTCAGACAGGAAGACGAGAAAGAAAGGAGTTTAAAAACCCCGAGGTAAATATGTTCGGGTAATGAGCTCAGGTGTGGAAAGGGAGCGTGTCATTGATAAGAAGATCTCTAAGGTTCACTGACTTTGAGAGAGTTACTCAAAAGATTCGAAGAAATATTGCATGGAGAGTTTTTATGGACTCATTCAGGGCTTCTGAGGAAGGGATCGACCGAGGGACCTTCGTTAGATAAATATTGAATTCGAAGCCAAAAGAGGAAAATATCAGCAGCCCCTGTGTTCGATTTTTAGCACAAAAAGGCCGTCATTTCATCGATAAAATAATGGATAAATGGGAAATTAATAATATTGAAAAGTTTAAGGGTAAAGAAAGAGTAATATTGGTTTAATGTTGCTGCAATGACTTCATGTTATAAAGGCACATATTATACAAAAAGGATATTTGTGAGACGCATAAATTTCGGGAATGAATTTCTCAAAAAAAAGGGAACAAAACTACTTAAAGGTTGCAGTAAAAATTAGAAAAATTTAATATTTGAAAAAACATTCTTGACGCAGGGATGTAACGCTGCAATACTAGAATTGCAAGGGTTATTGGAAGAAATCACTCTAAGATAACAGGGAATGGAAACACGGCGGTGATTGAAGAGGAAAACGGGAGGCATGTAAGGCGGTTCTGTTTCAGTGAAAGAAATAACATGGCTAAAGTTTCTTTTAAATAAGAAAAAGACGTAGATACGCGTGGGAAATACCAGCATAACCTGACAGAGATCAGCTAGATTGTATAACTCTTCGGATAGGGTAGATGTAGGCTCAGATTTAGGAGCAGTGGCACTTCCCGAAAAAGCGAATGAGTAATCGGATCATAATATATTTCCCTCGAGGTATTCACTCTATCAAACGCTTTTTCAAAATCACAGAACTAAACAAATACACCTTGATTGTATTCTATATTCTTCTCAATTAGTAACCTCATTGCTGCTTTCACAATACGCGTACCTCTCCCCTTCCCAAACCCAAACTGATCATCCCCTAAGTGAACCACCTCGATGGAGTCGAACCGGTTTCCTTTGAGCTCCTTTTGAGCAATCCTTTGAGTTAATAACGTTCTCGAGAAAATCTTCATCTTCCTGGACGAAGTCCCAAATTTCTTGCGAAATTTCCACCCGCGACAGTTTTTGTTCCTCGCTCAAGACTCTCAGCACCAGCTTCGCGCACTTTTTCCTCATCGCAAGATCCCCTGTTACAATGGCCGGTCTCCCCAATGATGAGAGGATGGTTAAAAACCTGTCAGAGTCCAAAACGTTTTATACTACGGCCACCTGAGCATCGGTTCAAGCGGTCGTCGGGCGTCCGACGCGTTGCTCGTCTTCGGTGAGCTCTCGGCCTTCCTTAAACATTTTGTGCCACTCAAAAACTCTTGTGCGGCTTAAGGCATCATCCCTATAAGCCTGCTCAATGAGTTCAATGGTTTCCGACGCTGATTTCCGGAGTTTAACGCAAAACTTCACAGCGTAGCGTTGCTCGACGGTGCGCTCCATGCTGGCGCGACGATACTACAAACAATCACACGTCACAAAAATCCACCTACTGTCTCGACGCACGCTCGGAAGCGACTGAACTAAGTGCTCTGATTGGTGGAGGACTCCTCTACGGAGCCGACCGGTGGGACCCCCATCCACCTACAGCGAACCAGTCACGATAGTTATTGTACGGACCCTGTAGGCTATCCTTATCTCTGTCATACCTGTATTATCTTTATATATGTAACCATGCTGGCGTAATGTCTCTATAATATAGTTCCTGTGCATATTTCTTCCACCAATCTTGAATCTTTCCTTGTTGAAATTGAATGATTTTCCTATCTTTAATAATTCACACGGGTATCCCTGTAAGGTTTTCCCTTATTACTTCCTGCCATTGCTTTCACCTTCTTGCATGGCGTACCGATTACACAATTCCTTTTAAAACTTCCCATATCTACGTACTGCATCTTCCTGCACGCTTCTTGTGTTCTATTTTTTTACCTGTCTTAGTTTATTATTGAAACCTTTTCACTTACTTCTACGCAACTCTGCACTTGCAATCTTAAATTTCGTTTTCTCGTCTATCTTTCTAATCATGTTGTCGATAGTCCATAGTTTTTCTGGTTCTTTCCCTATTTCCTCGTAGTAGTAGTAGTTTTGAGGGGAGGCGACCGACAGCTGAGGTCATTTGCGCCATATGGGATGGACAGGAAAGGATGAAGGGTGGAGAGAAACCCGGCATCGGCATTAGCCTACTCTTTACGAAAGGCGCCAAAGGGTCCGCAGCTTAACGTCCCATCCGACGGACGGCGTACTCACTCAAAGTGCCCTCCACAAAGCACCTCAAGTAGGGATCGAGATACCTCTGAAAAATATTCAACACCGCCGGGATTTGAACCCGGGCCCTCTGGGTGGGAAGCTAGTACGCTAGCCCCCGCACCATCTCGATCCCCCTATTTCCTCGTGCTATAGGTTCATATCCCAGTATCCAGAACAGTACCCAGGTCCCGTTTTTCACCCAATATTTTCACTGCAGCCCTCTGGTACGTCTTCCTTTTCGTTTCAGTAAATGCTCTTGCGCTTCATTTACTGAACCAGTCTTCTCTGTTTCATCTCTTTGAATCGGACGTCAGGCATCTTAATTGCTGAACTTTGAGCCGATTTCGCATTCACTCCCGGGAAACTTGGCGAACTACGTCATCATACAGTAACAAAAATGTGTTTAACTATAGTGTATAGCCTAGCCGATATCCTAGGATTCTCGGGCACTTTTCATGCAAACCTACGCTTAGCACGGTGTTTACATTAAATTTTGTTAGGGTTGAATCCTTTAGCACTGTATTCCTATCTCCCCGCCGTCATTCCTTATTCCAATGCTGAACTCCCCTTATCTCACTATCATTCCTCCCTTTGCTAACCGCCGCGTTTCAATCTCTTAAAGCTATTAAATGTTTCCTCCCAACGCTATCCTAAATTATTTCTGTAGCTGATTGTACACCCAACCGGTTGCTTTCCGTCCATAATTTCTTGGTGGCGTGTAGACCTGAGCAATGACCAAGTGTGTCGATTTAACTTTTACTTCCAATAATAATATTCTATCAGTCAATTGCTCTATGTTTACTCGGTTCTTTCCCTCTTAAACGTTTAATATTAGTTCCATTTGTCGTTTCCTCTTTTCCCCTCCGCTCCATACTACTCCGTTACTATCGCTGTAACTAAGTAATAGACTAAAAAAGATAAGTGGAATAAGAAAATAGAATGTGGAAAACTGAATGAACAGATAGGGTAGCCTTAGGAGAAGTGTAAATTCTTTAAAGAGATCTAGGGGTGAATGAAATTTGTTTGAAATATTTCGGTCAAGTAACAGAGAATGGCAGCAGTAGAGAAAAATTGAGAATATTTTAAATAAAAAAGGGCAATGAATACACAAGCGAAGTAAAGAATGTGTGATATACGAGGGTCATCCGGAAAGTAGTACCCGTTCGTGAAATAAAGACACAAAAGTAAATATTAACAAACATAAAAAATTTTATTTGAAAGAGGATACTTTAAACTACTTCTCAACATAATCTCCAAGCAAATTAAGGCATTTATCATAACGTGTGACAAGTTTCTGTATTCCTGCTGCATAGTCCTTCGCCGCCAGCTCATTGAGATACGCGAGGGACCCATCTTGCACAAATTTTTGCATAATGCAGATGGTGTTTAACAATTTCATGAACAATTGTTCGAGAAACATTGGGAAAATGCTCACAGATGTCATCAATTGTGACGCGCCGATCGTTCCTCACGAATTCGTCAACTGAGCTCACCAGTTGGTCTGTAATGACAGACGGTCTCTCCGAACGCTCATCGTCGTGTGTGTTCCCCCTCCCCATGTTGAAGTTGCGACACCACCGCCGAACAGACGACTCGTCCATTACATTGTCTCCATACACCTCCTTTAATTGGCGATGAATATCACATGGGCGAACGTTTCTTGCATTGAGGAATTTAATCACTGCCCTCACTTCACAACTGGCGGCGTTCTCAATTTTTTTAAACATTGTAAACAATCACAGAAACAACACAGGCAATGCTAGCGTCACGCAACTTGGCTCAGAGAAGGCAGACAAGCCACTGAAGCTATCTGACCTCGTCCAGCGGCTACTCGCGTCGTCAGCACTTCATGCGGCACGAACGGGTACTACTTTCCGGATGACCCTCGTAGAAATCGATTGGAAAACAATAAAATACAAAACTTATTATTAGAATGAGAGACAAGAGAATGGAATGAAAGATTGCAAACACATAATTTGGGAAAAATAAGAACAAATATCTAAATCATAAGGAGAGAAAATAAATGAGTAAAATAACCAGTGTTGGAAGAAGCATTGTGACTTTAATTGTTGTGCAGAGTCAAGGAAAATTGGGTGGATTCTATTATAAGTTGTGATTATCACTTTATAAAGAAGATAAAATCCGTTAATGAAAGGTTCACATAAAAAGTAACGTATTAAAAAAAAATAAAAAATTCTGATAATATGCAGAGAATACGTGAAAAAAATGGAAAATTTACTAGACTTGTTGGCCATAGAAAGAAAATAAATGAATTGGATGTAGTATTGGAATAACTCTTAAATTAGGTCTTAATTTGATTCAGCAGTTAAAGACGCAGTTGAAAAAGTCTCGGAAATTGCTATTCTTTATTCTGCGATCCTTAAAATGTTTACAGAAACTAACCCTCTACGTCAATCATTGTGTAGAAAATCAACGTCACTACTTTGAATAGGAAAGGGGCAGACGATATAAAAACAAACACACAGAATGAGAACATGAATAAATCAGAATGACACGAAGGATGTGGATGACATATAAGAATCACTATTCAAGATCTTTTTGGGACCTGATTAATTGACATCAAAAGAAATCCTTCATTTCCAGATAGGTATTCTATTTGTTGCCAAGGTTAAGTCGTCTCATTGTGCGACGGCAGAAATATTAACTGGATTCAATCTCAAAAAGCAAATTTTTGGATAACATCCTACCCGCTACACACCTGGTGGCCTCAGATTTGTTAGGAACACCAAAGTGGTTCAGATAGTTTTTACAAGACAGAGTGGTAGGCTGAGGGTCAATGAATGAGGCCCCGATACACAGGACGCGTTCCAAAAGTAATGCATTTGAATTTAGCGCGCCGCTCCTATTATTCGGAATGGGATCGAACCACTTGGAGTAGCTGAAAGGGACTCTAAGCTTTGCCGGCAACCGGTCTCAGTGCTCTCCAAGCTGTGGAAGGGGTAGAACTTCAATTATTGTAAACCTTTGCGCGCCAACCGTGTCACGAAAGACTAACCGAGCGGAAAATTCAAGTGAACTTTTGTAACGCACTGAAAATGAACTTGATTATTTGGACAACATCATCACTGGTGATGAAAACTGAGTGTTTTAATGCGGTCCGGAAACAAAACGCCAAAGCTCTGAGTGGCACACCGACCAGTCCAAAGGCAAGAATGATCAAATCAAAGGTGAAAAATGTTCATTTTCTTTTTCGACAGTGGAACAGGAGTGGTCCATAAGGAGTTTCTTCCTCAAGGACGGACAGTTAGCCACGCTGCCTACCACGTGGATGTGCTGGAAAGACTCCAAAAATGGGTCATCAGGACGAGAAAAGACATCTCCGCTATCTGGAAACTACATTTCGACCACGCGCCTTGCCACTACGCGCTAGGAGTCCGCGAGTTCCTGGCCAAACACCAGGTGCCAACTTTGCCCCAGCAGACCTCTTTTTGTTCCCTCAGATCAAGGCAGCCCTGAAAGGAACCCATTTTTCGTGCATAGATGAGATCCAATCAGCCGTGACGAAGACCGTGCGAGAGGTCCCCGAAGACGCCTTCCAGGGCACGTGCCGGTCATGGCAGAGTCGCTGGGAAAAATGTATAGAGGCCCAAGGAGAGTACTTTGAAAAATTTTAAAAGTTTGTGCGAATCTGTTCAATAAATTACATTAAAAAAATAATGGCATCACTTTCTGAACGCACCCTCTGTAATGATAACACCATATGAGTAGATCGTCTGTTTTTGAGTGTCGCAAACTGTTGCCGGAGGGTGAGGGGAGGATGTTGAAGACGGCGAACGTTCGTGACGCCCATTGACCTCAAAAACTTGAGAATATCTTGCAAGAGGCTTTGCTGGACAAGGATCACAGATTTAGTGTTCGCAAAGTTCCTGATGAACTTAGCATCCCTTAAAGTGATGTGCATCGACTTTTGACCGAACGCATGAGTATGAGAAAGGTGTGTGCGAAGTTGGTGTTTCGAGAGCTCTCGGACGAACAAGAGGAAACTCGCACGTAGACCCACCAAGAGCTCCTCAACCATGTGAGTAAGGGTCCACATCTTTTGAACAATGCCCCACCTCACTTCTTCCTCTTCCCCCACCTCAAATGAGTGCTTAAATGACGTCACCACGGTTCAGTTTAAGCATTAAATCAAGCCGTGATTAGGGAGCTTAGCAGCACTCCGGATACAGGCTTCCAGGAGGCGTAGGGTATTAATTCGAAGTTTTTTGAGTGAATTCATCAATTATGTTCATTTTTTTCAATCGACTCAGTTCTACTACTTTTGGGACAGACCTTGCAAACCACATCTTCAATTAAAATCCACAGCTACTTAGCAATCCATCAGAGCTCTACATTATGGACCGGAATATTCTTAATTCCTGGATCAAAGCGTCCATCGTACACTCTTTCTCTAAAAAGACCCACGAAAACATTATTCATTCCATTAAAAACCCAAAAAATATGAAATATATTTCCAGAATTAGATGTATATATAAAAGTATGCAAGAAGGTCAAAGCAGCACTTCACTGATTTAGATTTTAAGAGGTGTGACTATTCCGCGAGGTGGTGACGAGGCGAAATCACCACTCTTGTCCACTTTATAGATAAGTTTTAAAATTAATGCAAGAGAACAGATTGGACACATAGATATTCATAGCGCACCAACTCTCTCTATTCATTTTTGCATAATGAATTTGTGCCTGTCAATACGTATACATGCATGTAATTACAAATTGCATGCCTAATATAATATGTATACGACGATGGGTTGAATGGAAGAAGGAACCATTAAGTCTCAACTTCACCCAAATGAAGACCTCTACCTATCTCTGTATTCAACCCATGTAGTTTTGCAATCCATGCCCGTGCATCACAATAAACCTAAAGGAGAAAATTCAAAAATTGGCTCTGAATTTGAAGTCCTAAGAACGGTTATTTCGAGAAAAAATCCTAGGAGACCGTGCGCTTGTACACCACCGTACATCACTGTCAATAGTGTTTTGTTGTTGTTATTGGACTTGAAATTTGTTTCGATACTAAACGGAACTGCATTGTCTGTTTTTCTTGAAATGAACACTCAATGACACCTTGACGATTGTAAAAAAACACAATTCCAAAACAAAGCCTTGAGAATACCATTTTCAGAAGGCTACGATTCTGAAAACCTGTGATTTTTCAAAGGTGATACCCATTGATATGGAATTAAAAACACGACTAGCCTCTTCGAATACATCGAAATGAAGAAACGAATGAACAATTATTTTAATAATGGAGGAAGTGGAGGTGAGGTGGACGTTATTAACATCGGGTCGTCAGATTACAAAACTCTGGCAGGGGCGGGGGTTTACTCACGGCGCAGGAGCGACGAAAGGGAGGAGCTGCGGAATAGACGTGGGGTGGTGGTCACTGGCCGGCCCTTGTGGTCGGCGCCGAGTGCTGGAAAGGAGGGCGCCCCGACGGCCGCGGGCGCCGGGGACGATGGGGCGCTACTGGAAACGCCGCCGACGCCACCGCCGACATCCTCCGGGAGCTCGCCCTTGGACGGCTTCT
>NW_027287316.1:81678866-81688866 GCF_022747635.1 Hetaerina americana
GATAAGAGGAAACCGGAAGATTTAAGGCCGACCAGAAGTGGAACAAGCTCATGTGACGCGGATGCCGATCGGGCTGGAGGAATACGGGAAAGCATCCTACGGAGAGAGCAGCCAAAGAAGCGAGGAGATGGAAGGAAGGATAGGATAAATGTGAGACCGAAGAGGGAAGTGCTTCCGATGAGGGAGGTCATAGTGTCAAGGGAGGGGACGTCTCTTGGTGATCCAGGGCCACCCAAAGTGAAAATATTTGGTGATTCCATAATACGTTTCGTCGGAGATTGTGGCGAAAGTATCAATGAAGGCGTTCAGTGTTTTCCGGGGATAAGAGTGGAACAATTGGACAATAAAATAGCTAATATGGCTAGTGATGGTGATGAAAGTGTTGTCATAATTCACGTAGGGACAAATGACGTAAAAAGTGCTAAGTCAGAAGACCATCTAATCGGTTTTATTTGGGATTTGGCGACCTCGGCCAAAAATAAGTTCAAAAGTGCTCAAATTGTTATTAGTGGAATTCTTCGTAGAAGGGACATACATTGGAAGAGAATTGACGCCATCAACGAAGGAATAGAGTGGGTTTGCGTGCAACAAAGTCTGACATTTGTGGACCCAAACTGTTGGGTCGGTTATAGACACTTGGGCCGCGATGGAGTGCATTTAAACAGGAAGGGATCCCTGGTTTTGTCAAATCTGTTTAAAAATGTCGCACTGAAACTCAGTGAGCAGGGAAACCTGTAATGGGCACAAGAGGTGGACCTCGCAATACCGAAGGAAAGGAAGGTAAGGGCTTAGTAGTTTTGCAGGTAAACTGCCGAAGTATTCTAAATAAAGTATGCCATTTCGAGACGTTAGTTGATGCATGTAATCCGGATATTGTGATAGGTACGGAGTCGTGGCTAAGTGATCATATTATGTCAAACGAGATTTTTCCCCAAAATTTGGCAGTTTACAGAAGGGATAGGGATGGTCGTGGAGGGGGGATATTCATATGTGTAGATAAAAACCTAATAAGTACATTGGAATGGGTAAGAAATGATTGTGAGATGATGTGTGTTCATGTTAAAGGTAGGAATGGAGGGAAAATTTTAAAAATAGTTGCTATGTACAGAAGCCCCAACGAAGGGATGCACGCAGTCGAGGTATTAGCAGACATATGCTCGGCTAACCCTGAGGATCACACCCTCATAGCGGGGGACTTGAACCTTGCAGGTATTCAATGGTCGGCAGACGAGGTCACGGTGGGGGGTGGGAAGGCCCAAGAAATCGTTAGTCGTCTTATAAACGAGGAGGGTTTTGTACAGATGGTGGAAAAACCCACGCGCGGGGGAAACATCCTCGACGTCATACTTGTGAGACCGAAAAAGTGGGTAGGGGAAGTCGATGTCCTTCCGGGAATAAGTGACCATTCAGCTGTGCGTATGTATATAAACTGGGAGAGGGCTCAGTATAAGGGCCTAGTAAACAAAAAGATAGTTTGGCAATATAAACGGGGTGATAGGGAAGGGTTCCAGACCTTTTTAAGGGAAAAGTATTCGCAATGGGTAAGTGGCGGGCAGAATGTAGAAGAAATCTGGAAAACATTTAAGGGGATAATGGAGGAGGGATTAAATAAATTTGTCCCGAAAAAAATTCTTAAAGAAAATACTGATCCAGAGTTCTACAACCGCAAAATTAGATCCTTGAAGAAAAAACTGAGAGTGATTCACAAAAAACGGAACGAGAGCTCGGAATGGCTCATAATTTACAAAAAATTAGTTCGTGAATTAAATAGAGAAAAGAAAATAGCCAAAGATAGTTTTCTACAGAAAATAATCGGGATAGATAATGGAAATATATTTTACAAGTACCTCCGGAGGAGGAAAGACAACAGGGAAAACATAACAGCTTTAAAAAAAGAGGATGGGACACTAATCGTTGATGATAAGGAAAAGGCTAATACGTTTAACAATTGGTATGCAAGTGTATTTAAAGTTATGGTAAATAAAAAGGATCCTGTAGATTCAACTCTGAGTCAACAAGGAGGCGAAAAAATATTAAATACCAAAAGTATTAAAACGACGAGCGCAGAAATTTATAAAAAAATTATGAAAATGAGGGCACATAAATCAAAAGGGCCAGATGGTATCTCAATTGACTTGCTTAAATTGGGCGGTAGTGTAGTTTCAAATTATATAAATCATTTATTCAATGTTACCTTAAACAATAATGCCCTGCCAAATGATTGGAAGGAGGCATATGTTACGCCAATTTTCAAAGGAGGAGATAAGGCACTAGTTGATAATTATAGACCGGTAAGCTTGACATCAGTTGTATGCAAGCTATTAGAAAAGATAATGGCTGATTATCTCTTGGACCTGTGGGAGAGTGAGAATTGGTTGTATAGTCGCCAATACGGTTTTAGAAAAGGGCACTCTTGCGAAACTCAGCTATTAGGGTTCTGCCAAGAAATGTTCGACTCTATGGATGCGGGAATAGAGGTGGATGCTATAATAGTCGACCTGTCAAAAGCCTTTGACAAAGTTGACCACGATCTCTTAATGCTTAAGATGGGCCAATTGCCACTACACACAGATGGAAGAGTAATCTCTTGGGTCAGAAATTTCATGGAAGGTCGAACACAAAGGGTCAAATTAGGAGAAGTGTATTCTGAAAAAGCAAGGGTAACATCGGGAGTCCCACAAGGAAGCGTACTTGGCCCGCTCTTGTTTTTAATATATATAAATGATCTCCCAATAAATATTAATTCTCAGATAAGACTTTTTGCAGACGACTGTATTATCTACAGGAAAGTCGAAAATGACAGAGACCGTGACAAACTTCAAAGGGACATTAATAAAATGGCAGATTGGGTGACAAAAAATGGGATGGATATTAATGTTAACAAATGCAAATCAATCACTTTTAGCAATAAGGTAAATGGAAACAATAGGGAATATAAATTTTCAGAAAATGTCATTCCTAGAAGTGATACTGTCAAATACTTAGGTGTATATTTAACTAAGGACTTAGGGTGGGGGCTAAATGTGGAGTGCATCTATAAGAAAGCTTTCAAAACTCTTCATTGGGTAATGAGAAACCTCAAAGGGAGCGTTAGAGCAACCAAGGAGAAGGCTTATCAGACCCTAGTAAGATCAATTTTAGAGTACGCTTCTCTTGTATGGGACCCTCATGAAGAAGGTCATATTAAAAAACTGGAAAAGGTGCAAAGAAAGGCTGCCCGATATGTACTGGGGAAGCATGGGAGGATGGAGAGTGTGTCTGACATGCTAGAAACGCTGGGCTGGGAACCTCTAGAATCTAGAAGAAAAGTAAGCAGACTTTGTGGAATGTTCCGAATTTTGAAGGGGGAGAAAGCTTGGGCAGATCTTAGGAAAGAGGCGGGGAACCCAAATTTTATAGGCAGAAATGATCACAAATTTAAGATAAAATGCCGGGCACAGAGAACAAATAAAAAAAAATTTTCTTTTCTAAATAGAACAATTGTTGAGTGGAACACTTTACCTGCAAAAATATTCGAGCCCTTTCCTAACAGAGTGTATACTTTTAAGAATAGATGTAAGGCATATATGTAATAATTTGATTGATGTGTGGTGTATGGTATTATATGTAATAGCTTAATTTTTTTTTTAATTTATCTTTTTTTTTCTTGCTGATAAATGGTTGTAAATGGGATGGGGATTCACTTGTTTTGTTAAAGAGATTTGTGTTTTGAAGTCTAGTTTTATGTATTATCTTTTGCAATTATTTGGGACTTGTGTGCCACCTGACAATGTCTATCAGCACATGTGTATTTCTAATAATAATAATAACATTAATTTAGACAGTCAATATAATTCGTAATTGATTCCATATGCAGAGCTTTCTGCGACAAAGTGAATGAATCGCATTACAGCTGGCCGCGCTTTAACTAATGGGTTTCCTGAAGGTCATGCTTTTGACCGATCAGGGAATCATCTCCTTGGACCTTTGGCTATATTATTATTATTATTTTGCTTTGGATTCGAAACTTCCGAGATCAGTCAATTAAGGGCAAATCGAACGAAAAGATTAAAACGCAAAGAATCAAATTTGTTCCAGAGAAATGTGGAATAAGAAATAACAACCTCATAATTTCGTAACTTGTCGAGAGTTGTTGAGTCACTTTCCTGACTCGGGCACTTGCCAATTGACTTCTATTTAGCTTGGACAATGGCACGGTGCCAATTGAAATTCATTATTATTTTCACATTATAAAAAGAAGAAGAAAATATTCTCATTTGGCCCAGTAATTTCAGGAAAAATGAACTAAGTTGTCAAAATATTTTTTAACCAGGTGAATAATACTTTATATTATATAGTTAGAATAAGGTTGTATTTTTTTTAAATATAGGAGAGCCTTCCGTTTGACATTTTTTGATAAGTCTAAATTTGAAAATTAAAAATTAGAAAAGGGGTTTATAATTTTCGTCTCCTTGCCTTTAAAAACGAAATGCCATGGGTATTTTATCTCCTCCTCCTTCGTCTCTTCTCATTGCTAAGGAAAAAATATCCTTCTTTAAGATATCGCGTTTCATTTTTATCAGATGCTCCGGGAGCGCCCTGCTCAACAGGATTTCTAAAACAATCCCTTTTGATCTTGAAATTGAGATGGCGCTGTCGAATACGAGCGGAGGACAAAAGGGCTTCTCAAAGAATGCTCTTCAAATTGTGCAGCGCGTTCGCCTGCCTCTTTTGTTTCCCTCGAGCTCAACCGTCGTCACGAGCGCTCCACTCATTCGCGAAAATGTACTGTGCAATTGATGGAATATGGACCCAATTACTTTTTATTCGCTGAAATACATTAGTTTTGAATGAGTTGCTCCAAAGATGATGCATGGAATCCCTCCTTCATGATGAGGTCGCATTTAAGAAATTGATGAGCACTTGACGACATTTCGCTAAAAACCTTCGGGATCATTTGACAACTATTCAACTTACCGTCGGACCATGGTTTTGTTCTCGTCTATGCTTTAAGTTTCCGTGGTACATATTGGAAAATAGACTTCGGCATTTGAGAATTGAATGTTTGGTGCATTTAAGCAATGAGAGGAGTTTAGAGAAATTTAAATCTTCGATATATTGTGTTGATAACTTTTACGCCATTATTTCTGTCTTGTATGTCGTGTGACATTAGGCCGTAACAGAGAACGCCTAATTCAATATGTCAACCTTGCGACCGCAGTAATAGTGGTTTTAAGAGAAGCGACCAATAGCTAAGGTGGTTTGCGCCATAGGGGATGGACAAGAAAGGATTAAGGGTGGAAAGAAACCCGGCGACGGCATTAGCCTACTCTTTACGAAAGGCGGCAAGGGGTCTGCAGTTTAACGTCCCATCCGATGGACGGCGTACTCACTCAAAGGGCTCTCCACAAAGAATCTCAAGTAGGGATCGAGATACCAGTGAGAAATGTCTTCAGCCTCCAGGATTCTAACCCGAGCCCTTTGGGTCGGTTGCGTCCCCGTGGTTGAGGAGCCAGCACGCTAACCTCCGCACCACCCCAATCCTCTCAGAGTTAATATTGAAGAAATATAGAATACTCCTACCGAAGGTGGCAGGAGAGAAACCAAAATTTCATTTCCGGCAAGGGGTAAGTGCTTGCCGCCGTAATTCTCGAAATACCATTGCGTTTTTCCAATAACGATCGAATTGCCTTACAAGACGGGTAGATTGGACACGAAATTAGTTTCTCTCGTGCGAGACTTGGATTGAAAAAAAACAACCGTGCACGTCGTAAATAGATTTTATATTTCAGCGGGAGTGTTTCTTCGGCGGAAAAGAGAGGAGAGCGCCAAAATTCGATATTTGAGTCGAGATTTAAGATTCCCGGAGAAGAAATTCGTCCGTTGGAATTGCCCCATGGTCCTAGGAGTGATGGCCCGATAAAACACATCGCCACAAAATTTTAACCTCGAGGGCAGCAGACAGAGAACATGACCACATTACGTTGACAATATTGTTCCGCAAACATGCGAGCGAAGCACCCTCTAAGGGGTGGGCCCGTAAAAAATGTTCACTTTAGAATCCCCCGTCTAATGCCGTTAAATATGCAATGAGCGACCACGGAAGGGGTTCGATGGACATCAAGCGGGAGATAACTGAAGCGATGAAAGAGTTTAACGCGCTTAATACAACTAATATTTTCAAGAAAGGTAATTCTAGCAACTAGGAAACATACACTTGGGGTATGCCACTCCATGGACAATACAAGGTTTGCGTAAAAATTATCAGAAAATATTTCGGAAAATAAATTTATTTCAGATATTGCTACAATGCTTCAAAATTCTCTAAAGTCCTTCTTCCCTTGAGCGTCGACATACTTTTGACAGCGGCTTCTCCCCGACTTCAAGGCTCTCTGATAGCCGAAGGTCCTTAAGGGCATGCGTGCAAGCTTCCTTGGCGGATCTTATGTTCCCATGGAGGTCTCCTTTGAGGAGGATTTCACTTTTTATAAGGACTAGGAAATAGTCTGCTGGTGCCAAGTTGGCACTGTAAGGGAGTTGGGGAATCGTCGCGATACCGTTGCAGATCATCTTCGTAAGCAGATACTCGACTCTGCTCTTTTGGTCGTCCGTCAAGACCTTCAGGAGGACGAGTTTAGCGCGGATCTTTCGTATCGACAATTGGTATGTGCACTGTCATCTTGTATCAATGCCAATACGATATCTGCGAACATGTGCACTCTTTCTTAACAATGGCCGGTCTGAATTCTGCACTTCACGCACACGTTGCACGTGGTCCTCGGTTCTTGACGTCGACGGCCGTCCGGCTTGGGGCTCGTCCTCCACTCTCTCTCGGCCATCTTTGAAGAGCTTGTGTCACTTAAAAACTGTAGTTTGTGACTTGTTTTATGTCCTTGAACACTTGGCAAATCATGCTCAACGACTCCGTTCCAGATTTTCCCAATCCAACAAAACATTCGATGGTGTGCCGCTGTTCAGTCGTTCGCTGAGTTTTGAGCTTTAATAGACACTCGACAGGGTTACACTAAAAACACGATCTAGCCAAAACGAACGCCCGCAGGCGATTGGCGCTTGATTCGTGCTGAAGGTTAAACCCCTCACCACCGAGCCTGCGCCCTGTGAGTGCGCTGCGCCGTACAGTCACGTCAGGAAAAAGTTGTTCCCGATACTTTTTATAAAAACCTTGTAGCTATTGGAAAAGCGAGCCAGGAAAAAGACCGGTATCTTTCGAAACTTGGTACTTGAGGCAGACGCTAAAGATCTACTGGACATATAGAATAAGAAATGAATGATGACGTACAAAGATCTATAAAAGATGTAAAGACGACATGAAGAGTTTCTTATATGGGAGGGAAGAACCAGATGAATTGGACGCTCATGCCCTGGCTACTGTTAGGTAATGGATTCATCAGAAGAGAATGAAAGGGATGGACGCCAAAGAGTAGAACAAGAGACAAATAGGAAATTATTTGAGCAATGATGCAGTACATGGAGATGGGTCGTGATTAAATCTCTAATAAGCGGAAAGACGCAAGAGTTTTCGTCTCATTTAAAATGCAATAAATCGCAATTCTAAGAGATTCCAGCTTGTGAGAGGATTTCCCCGTTTACTATCTGTTGAGTAAAAACTTCAATATTATGTAGCAAATTTTTGGCAAAATATGCCGTAGAGGTAGATTTATTCCTAATGAATGAGATTTCCATTGAAGATAAATCACTGATTTGATGTCAAATAAGGACTTGCTAATTATTTATTGGTGCACAAGTTATTGATAATTTATCACTAATTATTAGTAAGCTGATGGAAATGAAAAAATGTACACGCTAACCTCATTATATATGTCACTATTTATTTCCTAGGTGAACTTTCTCCTTCGGTACCCAGATATTTCTAGAAGTGTGTGCATGACGCGGTTTCTCATGCTTTATAAGAGCCCTACTTCATGCATGCATATGACCAACCAGGTGCACAAAGTGTTTCTTTCACATGATGACAACTCCGAGAGCGATTTTTCTAGACTATTCTTACCACAAAAACTTGCTGACAAAATATATGGATTTATTTGAAGAATACTGGGTGAATTTGATGAAAAAGTCAAAGAGAAATGTTATCTTTCGCTGGTTACGCCTCATTTAGAATATAGTATGCTGCAAGTATATGGAATCCTCACGAAGTTGGATTGATTGCCGAATGGTATCACGTGTAGCGTAGAGGAGCTATACTTGTAAAACCCTGTAATGATAAACTTAGTAGCGTATACAAAATATTAGAGCAGCTAGGCTGGGAATCACTCACGGAGAGAAGGTTAAATTACAGATTGAAGCTCAATTGGAAGGACGTTCTTTAGCCGTACTATTGAAAATGTATTATTACCCCTCTAGTACTACGGTAAGAGAGATCATGTTAGTAAAATTAGAGACATAAAATGAAAAACAGAGAGATTTAAGGTGTAATTTTTGCGACGAACGATAGGGGATCATCATAACATTTTCCGACCGCGATTGGATCATGTTCGGGTAAAAATTAGCCTGTTTTGTATTCACCCCCTGCCACACACCCTGGTGGTGGCTTCCAGAGTGCATAGATAAAAAAATAAAAAATATATAAAATTTATAGGAAGAGTCACGCGTTTAGGGCGTCACATTTTTTTCACAATACGAACTCATTATATTTCACAATGCAGCATGCTTCGATTCGCGACTTCTTTGGGAGGCTCTAGAGTACACTCGGCGCTATCTCTGAAGGTGAAGAAATCAATGCAACAAAAAAAAAACCATTTGAGCAGTTTGGGCGCAAAACATCTTGCATTTCGGTTCCTTATTGGGAGAGGGAGATCACACAGGCGCCCGTGTTGTCGTGGATTCGGAGTGACGCGCGTTTCCCGATCCACCAGACCTGTAATTCGACTAAATCAGTAAGCGATGCATTATTATCTAAGGACGAAGAATATGACTGCAAATGATTTTAACACTCTCTAACCTGCTAAAATAGTGACTCTATCATCATTACGACCAAATTTTTAACGCTTTCAGCAAATAAAACATTGAATACCTTGTGGAGCAACGCGAACGATCAAATGATCTTTAGAAATCCCCAGTGGTACCTACAAGCATATCCACATGTAATTTGCGAAAATATTCTCTATGATTCAAACGATATTCCGTTCGATTAAGCCTCACCGTCTCACGCTGCCGAGAGTAATAACTGCCGGGCAGAAGCGACAGGATTTCCGGTGAGGGAGGGAGGGTGGCGGAGGCAAGGGAAAGGAGAGACCGGGGGAAAGAAATTCGAACGACCGTAGTTTTCCGATTAGAATCACATGCCTAACACTCAAACATATCGGTTCTTGATTCATTGCTTGAATTTATCGTATCGACTGCCGTTTTGACCTCCGTTTCCTGGGAAAAGATTTTGTTGAAGAACAAGAAGTTTTGCAGAGTTCTTCTTCTTCTAGGGACAAACAACCAAGATTGGTTAGAGTAGAGACCACAACCCATCTCTCTTCTGAGTCACTCTTTTCACGAATTTACGAGATATTGTTCCGGCGTCCTACCTTACTTGTGCCAGACATTGCACACCCGCCATCTCATTACTCGTACTCCGTACAACCTCCATAAATCCCTCAAACGTGTTTTACTACACTTTCATATTTCCATATATCACATAGATCTACTTGATCTTCACTTATTCTTAAAAAAACTCTCCCAAAACACACACACACACACATATATATATATATATATATACTATATATATATATATATATATTTATTTATTTATTTATTTATATACATGTTTATATATATAATGTATATATTTATATACATGTTTATATACATATATATATAATAAATTGGGCAGCAACAAACAATATAGAAACACATTAAAAGATCACTCACACGTTATTTTTTGATCATTTCGACGGAATTCCGCCTTCATCGGAAGATACAGAAGTAATGACTGGGTCATGGGTCATTACTTCTATATCTTCCGATGAAGACGGATCAGAATTCCGTCGAA
>NW_027287316.1:81693866-81876366 GCF_022747635.1 Hetaerina americana
TCAAACACCAGGTTTCATATCCATAAGGTGGTAAACTCTATATTTAAACCATTATTAATATTTCTTCACATGTTTACTCAGGGTGGTTTTGAATAAAATACAGGTATTATTAAAATCCTTAAGTACAATATGAATTAACAATGACTGCCAATACGAAGCATAGCTCTTTATGGATATGTAACCCGGTCTTTGAGACAATAGGATGAGAGTAGATTGGAGCATTTCGTGATAATTGACATAAGTATATCTGCCGTACACTAAATGAGCAACTCTAATAGCATATTTTCATGCATGTAAACTTCATGGAGAGTGGGATGGTGCGGCGGCTAACGTACTGGCTTCCCACCCAGGGGCCCAGATTTCGATTCCCCGAGGCGGAAGATATTTTTCAGTGGTATCCCGATCCCCACTTGAGGTGTTTTGTGGAGGGCACTTTGAGTGAGGACGCTGTCAGTTGGATGGGACGTTAAGCTGTGGACCCCTTGGCGCCTTTCATTATTAGAGTGGATTAATACCGACACCGGGTTTCTCTCCACCCTTCATCCTTTCCTGTCCATCCCAAACTGCGCAAATGACCTCAGCTTCCGGTCGGTCTCCCTCCCTTAAAAAGTACTTTTTCTACTAGATGGCTGTTCGATTCCTAAAACCAAGCCTTTCACCAATCACTCGACGCGTATTCAAGATGAGGTCTAGTAAACCGAGCTAAAGAACACTTCTTCATTATTTCATTCGAATATTCCCCCATCAGGTACTTGTTTCATGTGCCCGAGTGTCTTCATGCATTTTGTCCGATATGTTTGTTGGTGCTGAGGTGGATTGATCTCTTCATTTAAGCCATTGTTTTGCACAGGCTACGCGTATCGCCCCCTGTGTCGTCGTAGCTCCGTGATCATGTAAGGGAGAGGATATTAGGCGATATATGCAGTCATCGTAGTTGGAGCTTTCTGCTCGAAACAGAGTAGACTATCGGTATACTACACTTTTACTTACCTCCTAACACCAAAATTTAATGGGAAAATCTTCATGAATTTCATAAAAAAAGGCGCCCCGAAACGCACTTGACCCCGGTGACAGGCAGGGTAACGTCCTCGCCAGCTAACTGATTCGGGTTCGACTCCCGCCCAGTTGGATTTTCCTCCAACCAGTGCCTGGGTGTTTTTTATTGTCTTTAATGTCATATTATTACCAAAGGGTCTGATGCACAAATTGGTTAAAAGTGTTTTTTTTTTATTTGTGCTACACAAATAAGTATTTTAGGAGTGAAAGTGGGCGGGGAATTCGTAAAATCAGTTAGGTTTGCTGATGACCAAGCTTTAGTTTGTCAGTCAGCCAAGGGGCTGCAAGCATTGCTGAGTGAATTGGAAATTCAGTGCAACAGGTATGGGATGAGAATCAATATTAATAAAACAAAGGTTATGCGATTTTCTAGAAAGAAAAAGGCCAAGCTTAACATTAAAATAGGAGGGCAAAAACTAGAGCAGGTAGAACAGTTTACGTATCTCGGTAGTGTTTTGGACCAACACTGTCAAAGTAGTAGGGACGTAAGGAGAAGAATTGCGCTAGGCAAAGAGGCTTTCACGAGGAGGAGGGAGTTGATGGCGGGGACTTTGAGTAAGGATGTTAAGAAAAGACTCGTAAAAACTTTGATATGGAGCGTAGCTATGTACGGCGCGGAAACGTGGTCATTGAAGCAGGAGGATAGACGTAGACTGGAGGCTTTTGAAATGTGGGTGTGGAGAAGAATGGAGAAGGTGAAATGGACAGAGAAGAAAACAAATGAGGAAGTACTTGGTATGGTGGGCGAAGAGAGGGGTTTGTTGGGAGCAATCCTATGGAGGCAGGAAAAGTGGATGAAGGGGGTGTTGACCGGCAGTGGGATGTTGAAGACTGTGATAGAGGGTAGAATGTTGGGCAAAAGAGGAAAGGGAAGGAACAGGATAGGGATGTTGGACGGGATGAAGGGAGGAAGAAAGTACTCAGAGATGAAGAGGGACTTGATATAGAGTAGGATGATGGATTTTGTGTTTTGTTAGAAGTAATAAAATATTTGTTTGGTAGTTGTATCCATCCAAACACCTACCTTAACGGGTAGATTACCTTAAAAAAAAATAAGTATTTGCATATTAATATTCACAGGAAGATACGACCATAATGCCCTTTCGCTGGAGCCTTTGATTGAGTAAAAATGTGCCAAAAATGTGTGTAGGTAATTCTAATCTTTCTAACCGGCATTTGGACATATCGATTAGCAGCAAAAGCTTGCCTGAATCCGAATGAGTCAGGAATGAGTTTGAAAAAAAAGAAAATGTGTGGAGATACCCATAATTCTTACATTGGTTTCACCAACGTCAATGAATGCTCTCCCGCCAAATATACAGCGCTCCCATGAACTATTTGTCGCCTTTTACTGATAGCAAGCTGAAGTCAAATTGAGTGGACCGTTTAAATGTCCGTAAAGTCAATAACCACGTAATATGAGTGCCTATAATTACCACTACGAATGCAACGATTAATCAACAATAAGGATCGGGGTTATTGATCAAGGAATCAGTGAAACCAGAGAAAGATGGGCAAAACCTTCCATAGCTCCTACATCACTTATGTGATTGAAGGAGGGATTTCAGTAGTTTCATCATTTGAAATGGTTTTCTTTGTATTTTCATCCGAATGAGGCATCGGTGGGATTGATACTGATAAAAACTTCACTGAACTTAGTTGAGCACTAAAGCTATTTATTATTCAAATAAATTCGCCGTTCTTTGTACTGTTTCGCGTTTATAACGATAGATTTTCTTCGACCGTTTCGTGTTTAATATTGAACTGCTTGATATTTTCAAGCAAGTAAAAACAGGATCGGGAATGTCGAAAACACTAACTATAAGGTTCTATGAAAAGAATTGACCACTACATAAAGTAGAATATATCGTATAGGAAATTGTTTTTGGTGTGACTTATTGGAGCCAATTCACGATTTAAAAGGGCTAAACAAATTTGTTAATTCCACGGGAAAATCTTAATTGCACGATCCAGATTTCGCTGCTGCGTAAAATCTTCAGGTAAGTTAGAGAGTTGAGTCTACAGTATATGCACTCAACTTTTGAGGTTGGGGTGGTACGAAGCGGCGGATGGGGATGAGAAGAGAGGGAAAGTGGTTGGATAAAATGTTGTTGTTGGGGAAAGTGGACGAGGGATATGGTAATGGACAGAGTAATGGATGGACACACTCCCCAAAAACAACACAGCATACAACCACTTTCCCTCCCCTCTCATTCCAACACATTTCGCCCACCCTCTCACTCCACCCCCAAAAAGAGGGTGCATATAGTTTTGGACACTTTTGTGCGTAGGTTTGTGGGCATTAGTGGGATCAGGAGGGATAGAGAATATTTTGCAGCACAAACAGCATCTTGACATCATAAACAGAATTTTTCACCCACTCATATTTTAAATAGGATTTCAATCGCATATTTCATACAAAAGTCTTATGATGAATAATTCCACAGCAAACAATTCTCTAGATACTAGCATGGCAACTGACATAATTGTTACGTGTAATCTTTAAGGAAACGATTTGATTTTTCTTCACGAAAATAGCTACACTAAACTTTGTCTGAAAAGCAAGTGTGCTAAATGAGTCGAGTATGTCGGTGCATCAGTCCGTCTTCCCCTCAGAGGACAATCTCAATGCTAAGCGCGAAAAACACGCTCGCATTTTGAAACACGACACGCAAATGGTTGCTGTAATAAATACAGGAATGAAATTACGAATTCCGCCTTGATGTTTAAAGAGCCAATTCCCCTGCTTGATTCATTTCCATCCATCTCGAAGGGATACGAAGAGGAAGGATTGAGCACCGCTCTATCCGACCCTGAAAGGCAAACGCGGCCCCGAGGGTAACGACGGAGGAGGTCACCGCATCACGTGACTCCGCCCTGATTTCACGCGCCACGCCACGGCCTGTGCCCGACCGCCCTCTTGCATTCCGGGATGAAATTGTAATTCTACAAAGAGGTAAATACGTCTTGAACTTTGCCCCCTAGTGACATTTTTATTTTTCACGACACCTTAATATTGTCCAATCAAAATCGTCGTTTACTTTGGAAATTTTAGTATCCCATATTGGTACCGTTTGAAGGCAATAATATTATATTTTATGAAATTTTCCGAAATGGAGAAAGTGAATATAATATACAAAGTCCCTTGTGTTGACGGAATGAGACGCCGTAGTCCTTGGCAACCGATGATGGCAGTAAAGGAATGGGGGGAGAACAGCAGTGGGGGGGGGGGCGTCGGGAGTGTCGCAAAAGCGGAGGGTCATAGTGTCACCGGGGGACGATTTGCGGGGGCAGGGGGGTAGAGGGATGAAGAGGGGGGAGGAAGGGAGGGAGAAAGGACGTTGGGTTTGCCCAATCTCCTCGATCTCTCCAAAGGGGGAGAGGAAGCGGAGGCATGGATAGGGCAGGCAGGGCCGCCAACGTTTCCTGAGGCGGCGACAGCAAGGGAAAAGTTTTAGGAGGGGGCGAGAAGTGGGCAAAGTGCGACGCAAATAATAATGCATTGGCTGATTGAAAAGGGGTGTTTTAATTGGGGATGGCAATTAAGATGTTCAACAGGGAGAGGAGGAAATAAGCATTCACGCTAAGGGTGACAGAAGGAAAAAAAGATGCTCAGTCGATCATACAATTTCCCAAGCAGGAAAAGTCTTGAAGGCCTTTGATAAGGGTAGTGCTGTCAAGCGAAAGAATTTACTAATGTTATCCGGGTGAATGAGTTGAGAGAGTATTCAATCTGGTAAGTGATACATCGAATTACTGAGAATCCGGAAGCATAGCAATTAGCCTTGGATGTAATACGTTAAGTGCTTCAAGTAAACACGGTACAAATAAATAGCATGAAAAATACGAGGGTCATCCGGAAAGTAGTACCCGTTCGTGAAATAAAGACACAAAAGTAAATATTAACAAACATAAAAAATTTTATTTGAAAGAGGATACTTTAAACTACTTCTCAACATAATCTCCAAGCAAATTAAGGCATTTGTCATAACGTGTGACAAGTTTCTGTATTCCTGCTGCATAGTCCTTCGCCGCCAGCTCATTGAGATACGCGAGGGACCCATCTTGCACAAATTTTTGCATAATGCAGATGGTGTTTAACAATTTCATGAACAATTGTTCGAGAAACATTGGGAAAATGCTCACAGATGTCATCAATTGTGACGCGCCGATCGTTCCTCACGAATTCGTCAACTGAGCTCACCAGTTGGTCTGTAATGACAGACGGTCTCTCCGAACGCTCATCGTCGTGTGTGTTCCCCCTCCCCATGTTGAAGTTGCGACACCACCGCCGAACAGACGACTCGTCCATTACATTGTCTCCATACACCTCCTTTAATTGGCGATGAATATCACATGGGCGAACGTTTCTTGCATTGAGGAATTTAATCACTGCCCTCACTTCACAACTGGCGGCGTTCTCAATTTTTTTAAACATTGTAAACAATCACAGAAACAACACAGGCAATGCTAGCGTCACGCAACTTGGCTCAGAGAAGGCAGACAAGCCACTGAAGCTATCTGACCTCGTCCAGCGGCTACTCGCGTCGTCAGCACTTCATGCGGCACGAACGGGTACTACTTTCCGGATGACCCTCGTAAATTATTTCAGGAAGAAGAAATAAGTTTGAGATCGGATTTGACGCCATTAGGAGAGAATAAATAGGAGATGACGAAATCTTTCTTTTACCAATGAAGCAGCGTAATGTGTGAATACGGGTTGGCCGAAGCTCTAAGGGCATTAAGAGCAGTAAAGCTAGAACTAAGGAGTTTATGAGACAGCAATTATGTTAACAATAATTTAAAAAAAGTTACAAACAAGGAAGTATTGGGTGGAAATAGGTGTTCAGCATGGGATAATACCAGGATAATCATTACACCTCGGACGATAACAGCGCGCTGTTTAACTCGCGTTGACGTAACACTAAAACACGTCTCCTTACTTCCGCTTCTCAAAATACACTGGATGAATGTAACGATCTCAAACCTGAGCATGCATTCTGAGGGGGGATGTTACTTCCACATGCCACCAGGAGGGCTTCTGAAGGCCATTTTGTTTGTGGTCCACAAGCACGTGTGCATTAGTTTTCAGCCCACCCTCGCATATTAACAAGATTAGGCGTGGGCCGTTAGAAAAGTGGAGTCGATGACAACAAGATGCCTTGGGCGCCATGTGCCCGAGAAGGCAGACGCGCAGATGTGTAATGGGAATAGACAAAGCGAGGAATAGGATCGTGTGCTGGGTAGTGTTATAGATAAGTGATAATGTGTAAGGAGCGGTATAAAAAGCAAAGATGAATCGTTTTGCTTGAGTGAGCCTTGAGCCAATGAGGTTTTCGTAAATCCAATTGAAGTAAAAAGGAAAGATATGGCCCCACCAAGAGGTAAAATTTTGCAGTATAACCCTGAGACGAACCCTCTCTCAAGACGTCCGAAGAATGAATATTGTGTTGGGTGAAGAGGCAGGCAGTAATTGCACAATCATCGGATAAAGGGTATATGATTAAATGAATGAATGAATGAATATAGATTGCATGAAATCATATTGAATGAATTTGAACTGGCTGTGACGACGAAAAGTATCAAACGCATAGATTACTGGTACTGCGGTAATCTACTCCTTAAAGCGAGAGTGTTAGATTGGCCATTGGGCGCAATGTTTTTAGTGAACTTCCTCTTATATTCCCCACATAATTTCCTTCACTTATTCGTAACCAACTTCTGCCTGCCTCCTTGCCATCTGAAGAACTTAATCCCGTTCTTCCTCTAACCACACGCTCGCCCAACATTTCTCCTCAATCCCACGGCCCTCGACATCACAATCGACCACTCAATATATTCTCCGCCCTTTTCTGCCGCCTTCTTTGGAATTTTCCAGCGGCAACTCAATCTCTTCTCCCACCATATTTAAAACTTTGACTCCCGTCTCCCCTCTGCAAAGCTTATTTTCTTAAAACTTCTCTGAATCCACATCTCCCAAGTTTCTCATCCGGTAAACCCTTTGCCCCAATGGTAATCCTTTCCCCTTATCTGTTTTGGATGCAGACACTAATATTTAGGCACTAGGATAGTGGGAGCTCACGACAGCGCGAAATATGAAAGGCCAATTTTTTAAAAGTCTATGAAACGTCGTGATTAGCTGATTGCCCAACTATTGATATTCAAGCAACCTCAATTCAGTCGATCTGCCACCGGGAATATCCCCGGGACGCACAATTATAAGCCGTATGATTTCACTGGAGGAACCGTCCTTCCTGGAGTATCGAGCATGTCCTTCCGAGGGCTCTTCTCCGCAACAGGTTGTGCAATAAGGCCGAGAGTTTGGTCGTCATCAATTTATCCCCATCCCAACGAATATTTTATTTCCATTGAGGCTATTGGACGATAGAAGACGGGGTTGAATGGTTTACGGAGAAAAATGGATGGGATAAGATTCTCCGCACGTAATGTTCAACAATGTATAGGGATAGCATGCAAATGCATTTCTTAGCACTCAATCGAATTTTGGAGTTTACTTTTGTGATAAATGTTTAAATATCCGTAGAGTAAGAAATAAAGGGGCTTGTCTCATGGATGAGAGACGGAAAGCGTTGCGCCCGTGTCTCTATGGGGGCGAGTTAATTCGAATTTTTCAAGGAATAACTGACGGGAAATATTTGGAACAGTAAAATGTGTGGTGATACTGCTAATGCCACTCATGGAATTCTTTTATCTCCCAAATGTTAATCACGCACCACGAAACACTCCATACGCCTTACGATCCTGACACTAGGATTTTACTTGCAAGAGATTGAATTTACTACGAATTGTCGAGAGAAAAGTCGTAAGGAAAAAATTGAATGCCATCTGGGAAAGAATGAAAAACAGGAAACAGGATGAGAAAATGAATGAGACATTTTAAAAGGAACATTGGCTATCATTGTGATTTTCCAAAGAGTAAACGGCTGGGTCGTGTCAAAATAATATGCGATGTGAGCATGCGGAAATTGATGATTTGCGTAGAATCAAAGGGCCTGAATGGGCGAGAGAACATATTATGAAACAAACAATAATACGCAAATATTAAAACATTTCAAGATCAACTGATAGAAATTTAAGAAAGTCTTCCTTGTAATGAAAACAATTTTCTCCGAAGGTTGCAATTTGGATTGTTTTTTAATATCTGCAACTGATGAACAAATGTTTATCGTACGAGTAAATTGTGTTTTATGCCCTCGTCTCTTATGTTTATGAATCTTTCTTAATGAAAATACATAATCATGAACGGAATAAACCAAAGGATATATTCATTGAGATCTAATTTACACAATGACATTTGTTAACGAATTCCTAGCTTAGGCCATTGCGTTGAAATATGCATTATGTTGCAAGGTAATCTAGGGATATATAATACATTTAATGGTATTGTAACGGGTTATTCAATGGTGATATATTTTTATGTTTATACAAAGAAGTATATTCCGTAAGTAATGAGTATTATAGCAAGTGTTTATAATGGGATAAGATAATATTTGCCGACATTTCCAATATTTTCAATTGCTTGGGTGCAATATATTTTATGCTTACAATTTCATATGGTTCTATTTAATAAGGCATTCAAATTTTACCATATTTGCGAAATAGCCCGTACATTTGGCGGAAGGTGACAGATCGCGGTCTACTTTTGTAATTATTAAACTTTATTCTTTCAATTATTACGTTTAGCCAAGCAATACCAATAATAGTTGAATGATTTCGATGTGTTACATTTATAGCGTTCGAAAATTTGTCAGATGTTGTAATAAAAGCGTCAATGAAACCATTGCGTCCAAAATCATTGAATATAGTTATCAATTCGGGAGCATATATCGCAAATAAAACACCCATTGATGCAGTCATTTGAGAAGACTAGTACATGCCCTGGATCCCAAATGCACCACAGATATGCTTTGTTTCGTAGGGATTCACCGCGAACAGGAAGTGAGGAACAAGACTGGTGTACTAGAAACAGAAAGGTGAATTCTCTCCTCGCCAATCAGTTCACGCCAGGTGACCGCCGAAGCGGTTTTATTTGCGAACTAGTCCATTCAGAGACCACGGCAAGGATATGCGACGCAAAAGCTGAGGCAACAGTCTACGACTCCCTCCCTCCCCTTCTGCCTCTTTGAGGCGACGCCGGCCGCCATTCTTCTCCCGCTCACTCAGCAGACAATGCCGGTGACCCCAGTGAGGTCAGCAGTCACGCTACTTGTGGCGAATGCCCTTATGTCCCCGTCTCTTACAGGTTTCCACGAGCAAATTATTTTTTCCACATATTTTATCAATTTAGTTTTAATGTACATATAATTTACTGCAACTACCAATTGATTTTGAAATATTCTACATTACATAACCTACTCTTTATACTTTTTCAGCATATTTTGTGAAAATTAACAGATTAACTTGGCTACAATTATTTAATACATATATGGTTCAGAAAATACGTATCAATCTTTTCTTCCTGTTTTCCTTTCCTTCCTGTAAGTGTTAATCCTTCCTATTAATAGTGATCTCATTTCATTGTATCAAGAAATAAGATAATGCAGCAGAGAGTTCTTCGATTAAATTGACTCACAGTGGATATTTTCTGAATTCGCGGGCAAAGAAAATTACAAAAAACCTATGAGAAATATAAGAATCAACTCTTGCAGTTTCAATACACGAGGTTTGTCCAATAAATACACTGAGGCTTTATTAACTGAGGCCATAAAAACTTTGTTTTGTCGTGGAGAAGGATCCATCCATCGCCTTGATTCAAATTTGGTCGCATAGGACACACGCGATCTCTCAAAAGCTCGAGAACTGTAAGGTAGAGCTCAGTATTTACTGTTTGTCCTTCAGCAAGAAATTCATGACGAACGACACCTTCAACATGAAAGAAAACCAGCAGCATGACTTTGATTTTCTATCGACTTTTTCTTGATTTTTTGGTTTGATTTTATCCACTTGAAAACGGATGTTTTCTTCAAATCATTATCACCGTAAACAACTGTCAACATTTCAGCAATTTCGTGATAAATTTTGCCGCACTTCACCAAAAACTTAATGTTAATTCGTTTCTCCACGATTTCGTCATTCTCATTTTCGACTAACAGTGAAAACAAGAACAACAGAAACAATTATGAATGGCACCATACGCACAGCTCGACGATCCGCCAAGCACAAACGGCTCAGGCAACTAGCGGCACTAGTGTGCGGGGCTATAGTTTGCGTCATGGCCGCCAGATTGCACCAGTTCGTATATTTTTTGGGCTGACCACCTACAATAATAATACTCACCATTTTTGGCTCCAAGTGGGTGCGTCACCACCATTTCGAAATGTGTTCCGTAACACGTGTGAGACTATTAACTGGCGCCATGCGCACAGCTCGACGATCCGCCAAGTACAGATGGCTCATTGGATCTCAGGCAACTATCGCCGATAGTGGGCGGGGCTATATAGTCCGCATCATGACCACCAGATTGCGTATTTATTGGATAGCTCAACTGCAATAACGTTCCCCGAGTGTTACTTGTGAAGTCTCGTGTAACTCATACGTATATTGTCTCTACGCCTGAGGGTCGCACAGTGGGCCGCGTTCAACAGTCGGTTATCGTTGAGCTACTAACCCAATGACCACGACATGCGACAAAGCGAGATTTTGATTGTTACTCATTAAATTTGCAAATTTATTTTGATATTTACAAGCACCATGTAAGAGCCCGACCATTGAATCTCCCAACTTTAGCGAGCAGTGAATTTGCAACTCATAAATACTATGCACATCCACATGTTTTTACGTTATTGATTTGGTCCGTCCGTCCGTATTCTCGGTCGCTTGACCGTCTTAATTACTGCGTCCAGCTGAAGCTGTTTACAGCATGCGTCTATTGAGGTGAGTTTCCGTTTTTAATTACTTCATGTTAATTTGTTTGCTTGTATTATTATTTTTTTTTCTTGTTGAGATCTTTTTAATTGTTCTCTGTTATTTTTTATTTTTTTAAACTAGTATAAGCATTTTTCCCCCTTTTTTATTCTTCCTTGTTTTAATTTTATGTAAATTCAGTGTGGCACAGGGCCATGTGCTGTTGTTCCTATTTTAGGTCTTTTGTGCGTTGTCAAGTCTCCAGGAGAGTAACTACATAGGTCTATTGTTATATAAAAGGAGTTTACGTGTCCAAATTAAATTGATGATTTCATAATAAAAGATTTTTTTTATTTTTCTACATTTTTACTTTTTAAGATAGTGAAACGCGTTTCACTAACTTGCGGCATCAATGGAACACGTCGTATCTTTCAAAAAAAGTCCGTGAAAAAATACAAAAAATAATTTAATATGGATAGTAAACATTTCCACGAAGTTAAGTCCGTAACCTTAGAGTACACTAGATGGCTTCACATGAAATTACTTCAGTAATGCTTTTAATGAAGAAAAGGAAATAGAAAAAGCGATTGACTCAAAGATAATCATTAAGCATTCATAAACTTAAATTAAATGGATAACTGTTTAATTCATAATAGCACGATGCAAATAATAAAGATACCTTCAATTTATTTAATGCAACTTCATATAGTTTAGTGAGGTCAATTTCTTTTTTCTTTTGATTCGCTGGAATTCATTGAGAAAAACTCGGGAAGTCGGACGAGAAATCGCCGACTCAGCCTTACTTCATAAAACACCAAAGGCATCTTGCACTGTATTGCTCTCAAAAACTCGAAGAACCTTGTGTCTATCTTGATTCATTCAATTGAACACGCCAGATCAAAATATAATTCCCTCCCTAATTTGTTCCCTTTTACAGAATGGTTCGAATTGTACAGTTCCCCGTCTCCATTTCCCATCGATTTTCGACACAACCCGATACATTTGCTTTATTTTTCCTCATCTGATCCCTTTTTTTTAACATCCAATAATTCTCTTGGTCACTTCACTTCGCCTCGGACGCCGCCTGATTTGCATCCCTTCATCATGGTCATCGCGGGGGGAAACAGTCGCGAGAATCATAATGCGGTCATTAAATGGTGCCAGGTATCCACCATATCTCATAATGGCGGTGGAATGTCGCTCGTGCGGCGACCATTCGTCTCACTTACGGGAGAGGCGTCGTCCATCGCCGCCGCAGAAGCGGAGGACATTCGGCGACCACCGAGGGTGGAACTAAGGCATTTATTTATTTACAATTTTTAGCAATTAGGCAATTGTCCTGTTGGCAACGGTCAAGTTTGATCAATGATTACTCTAACTACGAAAATTGCATGCATACGCGCACTAAAAAAACAGATATTCAACAAAAATAACATAATATTCTTACATAAAATGACACTTTCACATCATATGCAAACAAACTTCCACATTACATACAAAATACCGTCTACATCACATACAAACAATATTTTAATAACCAAAGTGAATTTTGTTACTCAGCGGCTGCTTTACATTTATTCCTAAAACTTCTAAAATTGGATTGAAATGGCTCAAACAAACCTCCGGCAGCTGGTTCCAATGAATTCTCTCTATTTAAAAAAGAGTATTTTTTCTTATTTGTCTTATGCTTTCTTATTTTTATTTTGAAACTGCGGTCGTTTTTTCCCTTAAATTTTGGTTTTTCTATCTCTTTCCATAAATCTTCCAACGCTTCATTTTTTACAATTCTAGTTTATTACGCCTAACCTACTTCCTTTTTCTTCTATTTTTCGAACTCTCCCACTTCAGTAAATCTAACATTTCTGTGACACTATTTGTTCTTTTGTACCTTCCGAGTACATATCTTGCTGCCTTTCTTTGAACGTTTTCTATCTTTTTAATATGTCCCACCTCATATGGATCCCATACTATGGAGAAGTATTCTAGGATAGGGATAACCAGTACCTTATATGCTTTTTCTTTTGTGGCTACGCTGCTTCCTTTTAAAGTTCTCACTATCCAACGCAATACTTTAAATGCCTTCCATGTCAAATTATCTACTTGGACTCCCCATCCAAGATCCCTAGTTAAGTAAACGCCTAAATATTTGCAATGACTGCTACAAGGGATTCTTTCTCCAAAGAGAGTGTAAATGTCCTTTTCTGCACTCTTTTTATTTGAAAAATGTATATACTTACTACGCAATAATCGTGACTCGACGCAATTTCGAACATCAAATCCACAAATGTTTGAATACGCCATTGTTTTTTTCTGTACAAAGAGAATTTTAGATCGTAATACACCAATGGGCGATCAGAGTTGAAATGAGAAGACACAGCTACGAGCTTGTATTGAGGTATATCTGAAATGAGTGCGCCCCTGAAGATCGAATTCGACGAAATGAATAGTTGGGTTTATGTTGGAGGGAATGCTCTCGAAAAAGCTTTGTGTCTATTCGGAGACGAAACGATAATGTAGAATACTTGTTAAAAGCTAGCACAAAAAATACTATTTGACACGAATGAATAGTTTAAACAAATTCCTATGATTGGAAAATGTCCATGGATCCAAATATCTATGCATGTGAAATGATGGAATAGGAGCATGATTGGGTTCCTATTCAATCATTTCACATGCATAGCAAGATCACTGGGCTCCATGGGCTGGGCTCTAAGTACGTTAATGAAGAACCCAATGGCAATTAGAGCTGCCAAGATTGAAAAAAACCGCATTTTGGAAGTTGAAAATAAAGATTTTTGGACGAATCGAAAGAGAATAAAGATAATAATAATATTGGCAGAAGAAAAATTTCAAGAAAAAGCAGTGATTATTTGGAATAACTGGACAAACTGGATATTCAGGACAAACTGAAATTGGAGTGGAGTAAAAGTGGAGTGAAAAAAGATACATTGAAGCCAAAGTTAGATTAATACGAGGGTGGTCTGAAAGGTTTCCGACCTAAAAAATTTCAGAAAATTTTAGAGAAAATTGTATCTGACCAGCCATTGATGTGTGTAAATATAAAGGGAATGAAAGTCGAATGCGTTGCATTGCATGTGGAAAAGGTGTGTTTGGGAGAATGAGAGGAAGGAATGATTTAACTTGATACTCTCGCGGAATATGAAAGGAAGTGTAACATACTAGTGGAAATGATCACAAATTTAAGATAAAATGCCGGGCACAGAGAACAAATAAAAAAAATTTTCTTTTCTAAATAGAACAATTGTTGAGTGGAACACCTTACCTGCAAAAATATTCGAGCCCTTTCCTAACAGAGTGTATACTTTTAAGAATAGATATAAGTTATATATGTAATAATTTGATTGATGTGTGGTGTATGGTATTATATGTTATAGTTTAATTTTATTTTTAATTTATCTTTTTTTTTCTTGCTGATTAACGGCTGTAAATGGGATGGGGATTCACTTGTTTTGTTAAAGAGATTTGTGTTTTGAAGTCTGGTTTTATGTACTATCTTTTGCAATTATTTGGGAATTGTGTGCCACCTGACAATGTCTATCAGCACATGTGTATTTTTAATAATAAATAATAATAATAAATACTCCGAATAGAAATCCCCGATGAAGTCAGCAGATTAAGGTTTGGCAGTTAAAATAGTGCGTGTGACGTTCACAGAGAAAAAAAATCTTCGCAAAAATTTCATGAAGAAGAAAGAGGAAAAAATAGAAATGACGGAAGCAGAAACATTTCAAAATTACTGTTAAGGAAACATTAAATGCTTTGGAAACTGGTAAAAACAGCAAAGCAATGAGAAGTAACGAAAGAAAGAAAATAAAACATGGACTGTGATATTATGCCTGGGATGAATACCCTGGAATTATGACGTGCTGGAGAGAGTATCTCATGAATTTGTGATGTAATAAGCTGAAGTATGAGGAAATCGCATTATATTTAGACAATTTATTGAGAATTTTGATATGAGTGAAGTTAATGCTGCCAAATTAACGAAGGACGTTCTAAGAAATAGGCGCACAAGGTGGGAGGAAGGAGATTTCACACAGAAAAAAGGTCATGGGCTGGGAATCGAACTAAAGCCCTCGGATTTTCCGAACCAATGCGCTGACCACTGCCCATCTGGATCAAGAATATTTCCTTCCACAATTACGAACACGACATTTCCCTTCGATCCGGGGAGAATTCCCTGGCGGTACTGAAATTTTGAAAATACATATGTTTAAAGGGCATACATGAATATATATGTGCGTTCTAACTTAAGATTGTATTAACCAATGGCATTCCTTGGTTGTTAATTGTTGATGTATGTGACGAATATAATCGTTTCAAAGTTCCACGTGACCAAGCCAAGATATCGAAGGTCGTTGGGTGTCCTTATTTTCGTGAATTTTAACATCTCTGTTTACACCTTATGGGCTATAGTTGTGATGGTGAAATAAAATATATGTCACAATTTGTTGATACTCCGTTGCAATCTGAATTTGGGCGAAAACCCATCCTGGAGAGGAGAGGGAGTATCTATGACTACACTAATGACTACACTAACTACTTAAAACTTTTGACATGTCCCCCACCCCCCTTCCCCACCCCTTCTCTCATGGATTGGCTGAGAGAGACCGCGAGAAACGAGGAGCTCCCCTATACACGTCCTCCACATCATCATCACCATGAAGCAAAAAGATTGTGAGTTTATAAGCGAAATGCAAATTAAATTAATGTCAATCGAAAATTTTACGACTACATCACTTATTACGTCGTCTTATTCCCGAAAAAATCTCAATGAATGGGTAATAAATACTCTGTTCTTCGAAATGTTTACATTTCAATCTATTTAAAATATATATTTAGATATCAGATCACTTAATGGTGTGTCCGAAAAATTATCCGACATGCGTTTTTTTTAATATTATTTTTTTTACGGCGACTTTATTGCGCACTACGAATTTGCTCCAAGAGGTCAGACGATCAGCAAAGAATATTATGTTGTAGTTCTATATAAAGAATATTGCGTGATGCCGTGAGAAGAAAACGACCGCGTCTCTGGTCAATCGAGGTGACTGGCTTCTTCACAACGATAACGCACCTGCACATTCATCGAACGTTGTGCAGCAATTTTTGGCCAAACACAGGAGATTGTACAGCTTCGCCAGCCTCCGTACAGTCACAAAATAGCTCCCTGCGACTTTTGGATGTTCCCAAAATTGAAAATGGCGCTCAAAGGAAAGCGGTTCCACGACATCGAGGCCATACCAAAATCTGCGTTCTAGGACTGCTTTAAGATGTGGAAGCAGCACCGCTGGGAGCGTGTGGTTCAATCAAATGGGCAAAACTACTTGGAAGGATAATGCCACGGCCCGGAGATCTATGAGCGCAGGTCGGATAGTTTTCGGACACACCTCGTATTCAGGGTTTTGGTAGAATTTTCTAAAAGATCGAGACAGAAAACTAATCACAATTGAGGGATGAGGCGTCATATTATTTCATTTAAATCTACATGAATACCCCGCGATTCACCAAAAGCAGGGGGTGTAAGCACCAGGTGGGTCAGAAAGAGAGAAAATAATATTCACTTAAAAACATGGAAATAGCGTGGTTAGGCAGAGCCACGAAATAATCTTTTCACAATTAAACAGGAACGTTAACTCGGCAACAACACGCCAACGCGGAAGCGTAAGGATCAATCACCGAACCCATTTTACGAGAGCAATGATATACGCTGAGCATTACGTAAAATGCGATGAACACCCCAAGCGAGGAAAAAGAACGCATTACGTTCATTCTGACATATCGCTGTTATAATGACGGCCGAATGAAACTCATTTCCGTGCCGCCTCAAATTACATAAAATAATCGAGAAGAGACAATAATGACATGTCAAATTAACAGTCGTTTGAACAAAATTCACGGCACAATTCAGAGTTTTTCAGGTTCTTGATTAACTTGAATGGCAGCCCTCACGAAACCTCTTAATTGTACGCCATAAAAGAATTAAGGGCGACGCGTCTCGTGGAATGCGACATCTCCTGCGCGATGCGTCATTGTTGCGTCATTCCCTTGGTGGGCCGTCCATCCGTTCACACAAACACACAAACTGTTGGTTCAGTTGCGTGTTTATTTGAGCGGCGATAGCGCTTATCTTCGGCCGGTGATCGCAGGAGTACGGGGTTGCCACGTTAACCTCAAACTAATAAAGCGACAAAGCGAGAATTCATTTCAGTTTTATTTAGAGAAGAAAGAGAGATGCGTGTTATATATAAACATCTACATAACACCCCGCAAGCCGCCGCAATGGTGTGTGGCGGGGGGTGTTAGGTCACCACAGTAACAGGGAACAAAACCAACACACACATGCAAACCCACACCCACAGTGGCGTATACATTCATGCAAAAATCCTTTCAATTTACTCGTATGTAAATACATATACTATTATCTAACAAATAATTGCACCTTAGGACGAAGTAAGAGATTTATCCAATGACGTGCAAGCTAGAATTTGGAAAATAGGAAGGCGAAATTCCACTACCACATGGACATGCGACATACAAAGGTCACCTCCTCAAGGAAACAGGTAGGGAATGTGACCCAATGCTGCAGGTAGCGGGAGGGTCCCCCCACGAAGAGAGAGATAGAGAGGAGGGATGGAAGGGGAAACTTAAAAACAGAAAAAGCAGAGCAAGCAAAACTGTAAAGGGAACTACATTATTTAATGCCATTCTAACGTGGTCGCACAGAAAAAAAGGGTTTTGACAACAAAACCCTTAAAATATATGCATGTATTGACGAGGTTTGATTTGCGAATGAAAGGGATTACGATGTTGACCAAGCGCGGATCAGGGTTCAGAGGAATGCAGGAAAAGAAAGAAGTTTGATTAATTTAAAAATAATAATATTAAATTTAAAAGCAAGACCAAGATCCTCATATGCTGGGAGAAAATGCTAAACGTTATCAGATAATGAAACAGTGTGAATAGCTGGTTAATTTACGAGAACATAACTGAGCTAGGTGGCAAACTTGAAAGGAACTAAACGCGATTCTCAGCAGTCAATCAGACAAAATGGGCATTAATGGCACATTAACATAAATAAATGCTTAATTCCAATAATATTAACTTCAATCTAAGAAAATATTCTCTTTGTCCATTGTGGAGAGCATTTTGTTGTATGGCAGTGGAACGTAGAATGAAAGAACAGTTAAAGAGACTGTGTGTCACCCTTCGAGCTAAGGAGCTTTCGAAGATTGCTTTGGTTATGTTATTGAGTTTTATCAACCAAACGAATTCCTAACTATTGGGTGGATCATCCGCCAGGTATGGAGATTTTGTGAGTGGTACATCGACCAACAGACAGAAAAGCAATGCGGCAAAGAGGAAATGACTTGATTTGATGGGACAGGTGATTCTGGGCTAATGATTATTATTTTTATTCTTCCTTTGGCCGTTTGAGGTAAGTAACGGAGCCTGGCCTTAGAAGGCACAACCCAACAGCCCGCGCAGCAATAAACTCTCCTTCAATTCCGCATAGCATTCTGCCTCCCTTCATTCCATCCAACACGACTATCCTATTACTACATCTTCCTTGTTCACCTAATACGAGGGTAGTTTGAAAGGTTCTGGTGCAACAAGTTTCCCGCGTTGTAATATGTTTATGAGTGAAAACGCAACGAATCAGTGCTCTGGGAAGAGATAAATTCTAGGGTGCAAATGCCTCTCTGTCCTTGTTTCCCGAGAAGCGATTTGTGAAGATGGAAAAAATTGAGCTTCGAACAGTGATTAAATACTTTGTGTAGAAAGGTAAGAAAGCGAAGGAAATTCATGTTGATTGTCAGAACACACTCTAGAGGACTCTGCTCCTTCATATTCAACTGTTGACAAGTGGACAAGTTTAAGTTTGATGAGGACAGCTCAGATCCGCGAAGTGGTCGGCCAAAATGTACCACTACCTCAGACATTATTGCAAAAATGCATAAAATGGTCTTGAATGATCGCCGACTGAAAGTGCAGGAAAGCACTGAAGTTAAGAGTGACGTCATCTGAACGGCGATATCACATTTTACCATTGACATTGGATATGAGAACATTATCTGCTTGATGGGTGCCGCGACTTTTGACGCAGGATCACAAACATATCGGAATAGACATTTCCGAACATTGTTTGACCCGTTTTAAGAGCAACCAACAAGATTTTCTGCACCGATTTGTGACAAAAGATAAAGCTTACGTCCGCTACTACATCCAAGAGACGAAATATTAGTAAAAGCAATAAAAGCGTGTTGATTCACCGCCATCAAAGAAAGTAAAGGCAATACGGTCGGCCGGAAAGTTGATGGCTTCAGTTTTATGGGGTACAAATGGGATTCTGCTGATGGATGATCCTCCTCCCACAGTTCAAACAATTATTGAAAAATATTACACTAAACCTCCTGGACCAACTAAAGCAAAAGATACATTAAAAGGTGAGGTTTGGCAAGGAATGAAGTCGTCTTTCATCAAGACAATTCACGCCAACACACAAATGTGGTTCCCATGGCAAAAATACGTTGATTAAGAGAGATACTGTTACCATATTCGCCTGATTTGGCTCCATCAGACTTCCATCTCTTCCCTAAGCTCAAAAGTTTCCTCAGAGGAGAGATATTTTCCTCAAACAAAGGACTAATGGTCCAAAAGTAGACGTGTATTTTGTAGACCTGAAGGAATCTAATTTTCGAGATGGGATCAAGACATTGGAAAATCGCTGGACCAAGTGCATTAGTGTACAAGGAGACTACATTGACAAAATAAAAAAGTTTCATTAAGGTAAATCGTTCATTTCTATTCCAATCCGATGACGTTTCGAATTACCATCGTATTCTCCCCTTTCCTCCCATTGCCAATCGAAACGCTCTGATTTCATCTTTCCTGCCTCCTTTCGATCAATCCCAGCAAACCCCATCTCCTCCCCCCCAATTGCCATAATATTTACTTTCCGTCCATTTTACCTTTTTCATCATTCTCCAAAATTACATTTCAACAGCCTCCAACCTACACTTATCATCCTGTTTCTACGCCGCACAAAGTCTAACTCTAAAGATTTCTTCCCCAGTGTCTCTATCTTTCGGCAAAAATCAGGAACTCAAAAGAAAGATATACTTGCTTGGGTATTAATAGTAGCAACCATGAGAGTGAGAGCTTTAAACGACGTTACGAGGCCTACAGTAGAAAAAATATATTCTCAGTAAATTGAAAACTGATAGGACGGCACAGAGACGATACAATGCGGAAGTAGAGAGCATGGAACACAAAAATGAAGAAAGCACGCAGAGACAAGTCTAATGATGAACAAGACGACGTAATTTTGGACTATATCCCAGCCTAAATATTAGCAAGGAGATGATGCCGCAAGGTACCGAACGAATTTCGTTTTTAATGATTTATCGCCGGAAATATTCGAGTCCCTATCTGGTCGCTTCCGCGAGCCCACACAATAGCGAGCATAACACAAGTTATGATCAAACGACAAAATGTTCTGCAGAAAGTTAGCGTTAAAATGGTAAAACTTTCGGTGGAAACGTCAGATGGCGCCTAAAGCACTTAGTGTTGACAAGGCACTAAATACATATAGCAACTCTCGTACAGGTTATGTTTACCACGTAAATTTGAGGCAGGTCTCTTTAAGAAAAGATACTAGATTTAAAAGACATATTGAAGGCTTTCACTTACTATGGAAAATCAGATCACGAATGTAAAATCAGGGAGATGGATAATACAACGGATAGATTTAAAATTTCCTTTTTTTCTCTTGTCGTATGGGATCAAACTAGATATGACTGCAGGAGTGAAGAATAATTGGTAGTGTGTATATTTTGTCGATATCCTGAATTCATTTTAAATAGACCTATGTTTATAGCATTTTTCCCGCACAATTTATGCGGGATGTATATGTATATATATTTTTATATATATGTATATACATATATATATATACATATATATGTATGTATATGAATATATATATATACTTGTACATATATAGTTGTTAGAATATTCTAGCATGTAAATATATTCATTCGTGGGATTAACTTTGCTCGAGTGCATGATGGAACTAATATTTGTTTAGAGGTGCAATTACTGTGATTTTGTACGCATGCCTGGTGACCTAACAGCCCCCGCCACGCGCCCTTGAAGCAGCTTGCGGGTATTATGTAGATGTAGATGTACACCAAACCCGTAAGATTTTTCAGCCTACCATAATGCCATAAAAAGAACATTGGTATACGCTTTGTGATTTCCAGTATTTCTAAACTCAATCACCAACAGGCACACAAAGTTAATGTCTTGTTTAAATTTTTTTCTAAATCCTGGTCCAAGTGTGGCACCAAAAATTCGTGTGAGTTTGCGACCATGCTTCACAAATAAGTGTAACCACAAGAACAATCAATTGTGGTGTCCATAGATTTCACCAACTTGTTCACCAGTGCCCCAAAGAAAAAAGCTTCGTCTTAACAGAAGCCACATGCATCAGGGCCAGCGTCAGTCATTATTGAAACGTTTTCTTAATTAAATACTTGGTTGTCGAAATACTTAGGAGGAGGTGTATGGCAGGGTTGTCCATTACCACCGGTGCTGTTCAACGTATACATATGCGGGGGAAATGATTAAAGAGGCATGGGAAGAACTGGAGGTAGGAATGAAAGTAGGACGCAAAATCAGTTAGGTTGGCTGATGACCAAGCTTTAGTTTGTCAGTCAGCCAAGGGGTCGCATTCATTGCTGAATTCGTTGGAAATTCAGTGTAGTAGGTATGGGATGAGAATGACCTTAAATTAAACAAAGGAGATGCGGTTTTCTAAGAAGAGAAAAGGTAAGCCAAATGTTAAAACAGGAGGGTAAAAACTAGAGAATATACAACAGTTTACTTATTTCGGAAGTGTTTTGGACCAAAATCGTCAAATCAGTAGGGGCATTAGAGGGAGGATTGCGTTTAGCAAAGAAGGTTTGATGAGTAAAGTTGCTATGTTGACAGGGACGTTGAGTTAGGATATTTAGAAACGGCTCGTTAAAACATTTATGTGGAACGTGGTTTCGCACGTATGTCGCGAAAGGATGATCTTCGAAGCATGATGATAGAAGTGGATGGGATTTCCAGAAAAGATAAGAGCCCAGTACAGATAGATAAAAATATTCGTTCTGCTTTCGGGAAATTAGGAATTACAATGGAAAAAAATTCTAAATCAACGCTGTCACAAGTGAGAACAAGATTCAACGCTGCGTAGACATCCGAGCGATATAAATAATGCAGAGAGGCCATTCATGTAAAAATTCTCTTTTTAATGCGTCACATCGATTTTAATATTCACAGTTTAATATGTCAGAATGTCGACATACTCGAAAGGTTATAATGAATGTCCCGACAGTTCATTTGATGACGGATGGCATGATATTTACTTCCAAAGACGAAACAACATTTTAATTCCTTAAAAATTTCGTATTTATGCATGTCGTTTCTGTAAATATATCATGTCTTCATTTCCTTTCAGGTGGCATATACGGCGCGGAAACACGGTCATTGAAACAAGATGATGGACGTAAACTGGAGGCTTTTGAAATGTGGGTGTGAAGACGAAAGGATGAGGAAGGTGAAATGGACCGAAAGGAAAACAAATGAGGAAGTACTTGGGTTGGTGGGCGAGGAGAGGGGATTATTGGTAGAAATCATAAAGAGGCAGGGAAAATGGATGAAAAGCTTATTGATCGGCAGTGAGATGTTGAAGAGCGTAATAGAGGGGAGACTCATATAATAAGACTATTAAAAACTTTTATATGAAGCGTAGCGGCGCGGAAACGTGGTCATTGAAGCAGGAGGATGGACGTAGACTGGAGGCTTTTGAAATGTGGGTGTGGAGAAGAATGGAGAAGGTGAAATAGACTAAAAGGGAAACGAATGAGCAAGTGCTTAGTATGGTAAAAGAAGAGAGGGGTTTATTGGGAGAAATCCTATGGAGGCAGGAAAAAGGGATGAAGTGCATATTGACCGGCAGCGGGATGTTGAAGACTGTAATTGAGGGGAGAACATTAGGCAAACGAGAAAAAGGAAGGAATAGGATTGGGATGTTGGACGGAATGAAGGGGGAAATGAAGTACAAGGACACGGATATGATGGAGAAGGTGAAAGGGAGAGAAGGGAAAACAAATGAGTTAATGGTGGTGGAGGAGAGGGATTATCGGGAGAAGTGCAAAGAAGGCAGGTAAGATGGATGACAGAAAGCTTTTTGATTGGCGATTGCTTGTTGAAGGCTGTTATAGATGGGAAAACGTTTGGAGTTGGAACAGAATAGCGATGTTGGGCGGAAGAATGAAGGGCATTTGTTAATGTTTTCAATACATTAGTTACCTACAGCACTATGGAAGAAATGACGTGAATGCCTATCAAAAGTATTTAATTGCAGCATTCAACCGCAGTGTTTATTGAATACACATGTACATGTAATTTCAATGTGCCAATGAGGACTGAGTATGGCAAATTTCAACAGTTTCTTCCATTGAAATCATGAAAGCGAAAGCAAAACCCTCACTATGGGTTTAAAAACCTCAAAAAAACATATAAAACTAACCAACAAAAAAATAATCGACATGGATCAGAGTACGTTACAAGGCAACTATGGAAGTCCGCCCGCTGAGGGAAGCAAGGTTTTCGCAGTTATCATCTCGCGAAATCCTTGAAAAGCGAATGAGACATCAGCAGCACATAGGAGAATCGAACTAGAAAAAAAAGGGACTTGGAATTTTGGGACGAGTTTGAGGAGAGAAGAATTAGAAAGTGCTAAATTAGGAACGTGGAGAGAGGGAATATAAATATTTGAGGTCTGTGTGAGAGTAGATGGAAGGATAGCGGTGGATTACTACAGCGGTAGTCAAAGAGTAACATACGGCGGAGAGGATGTTATGTAAGGGCGGAGGGGGCAGAAATAGGATGAGGATGTTGGATTGAATAAAGGGAGGATGGAAGTATGTAGAATAGAAAAAGGAGCACATTGTAGAGTGGGAAGTTGGGTTGTTTTTTGTTAGGAGAGACGATATTTATTTGGCAGTTTTGTCCATGCAAAACCTACCTTGACCGGTAGATTACCTAACGATAATGCCAGCAAATCGAACGCAGATGGAAATAATCAGAGATGAATCTCAAAGGTGAACAATGAAAAGCATTCGATGGAAAATGTCAGTGCGAGGACCAATGAGGGAATGAAGTGACGGAAGGGGAGAGTTTGGAGGACTGAAACGAATTAAACATAGGATTGATGGCCGATTTGATGATGAACTGATCCCACCATACCTAAACCCTGAATGGCAATCTTTCTGACTGTATTCAAACGTGGGGATCAGTCCCAAGAGCGCATGGTCGATCGGCGGAGATGGAGATGGAGGATGCGTGGAGACCGACCTTCCTGCGGATCCGCATGCTGATGTTTAGCGCCACATTCCTCAGGCTCTCGGAGCGCCATATCTTCCTCCCGCCGCCGCCGCCGCCCCCCAGCCCCCCCGGACCCGCCTCCAGGAAACTGCGACTCCGCTGAAGTAGTCCGCCCGGGACGCTCTGCGCCTTCGGGTGGCCCAGGGCCAGTATGCTCTTGATGCGGCGGGTCAGCAAGCCCCCCGGGTCACCCTCCGGCCTCTCGCCTTCCTCGGCGCGGCCCTCCATCCTTCCTGCCCCCGGCCCCAAGAGTGCCCCCACCTCCCCCGCCTTCGATGACACCGCTTCTTCCCACGCGCACGCCTTATCAACAACTATCGCTCTTATCTCTTATCAGTCGAGTGTAGCCCTGAGAGGTGAGTGGTTTCCTTCCAATCTAATTCCCACTCCTGCTCCCGGAGATGCCCGCTCTATCTCCGTCTAACACGCTCAAATATTTCAGGATTTCCCGTAGAAAGGAAACTTCAATCTTTTTCTTTAATTTAACAAACCAGCACTTGCCCTACAAGTGAGCAGTGGGCCGACTTCCCTCTAGGAAAGCGCGGATCAATTAATCAAATTTGTGTCAACTCAATGGAATTGCATTTCCACGTGCCCAGGCATGACTTTGCTGTTCTCGGCCATTTAATCCCGGCCTCTTCCCAGTAGTGGAGTGCGGTCCGTCCGGGTACCCACAGGGCCGCGGCCTCCACCAATCCCCCACGTCCCCTCGCGTCCCCGGAGAGCTCACCTTTGAATTAGGATGGTTACTCTCGCGAGGTTTCAGTCGAGGACGACAACACGATTTGGGAAAAAACAAATTTACAAATTGCAAATGTAAACGAATTTTGCGACACAAGTTCTAAAAATCTCTAAAAATACAAACAAAAATGCTCCATCTATTACGAAATGCGATTGAGGAAGGTCTCATGGTAAATATCTCCAGGCACACATACAATCACTCAAACACAGCTATCATTTGCTGGGATCTTCGACTCCTTATTCCAATTTTCTTGGTGTCCGTCCGATCAGGCTCAGAGGAACACACTCCAAATCGTAATCACAACATATCCACAGGTGTTTCTTCAACACAGGCGTCTTCCTCCTCCTGCTGTTAATTACCGGTAGATGTCAGCACTAATGATACATGGTGACGTCTCTCACAGTACTCAACAGTATGTAATTTAATTTTTAAAGCACAGAGCATTCGTTTCTTCCAAGACACCAATTATTAATATCGATTGAATGCATCACTTATAAGGTGCGTTCAGAACGGAATGCGATCACTGGAAGCACGCGGCGGTGATGTGGATCCTCCCACACGTAGAAAGACGGTCCCTCCTCTTCTCTCGCTAATGTTTCGGAGTCACTGACGAATCCCAGAGGTATTTCTTTGGCAATCGCCGCCAGCCCGCTACCGACATCCTCCCTGCCGCAATCCCACGAGGGCGGGTCGCAAGTTCCCGTACGCGTGTTTAATCGCGACCGCCCGTGAAAGGAACAGACGAGAGCCTCGAGACGCTCCTGGACCCGATGGATTGCGTCCCTTGGTCAAATATTGTCACACCTCCTCTCGGCTCCTGGCGACCCTCCCTTAACACAACGCTTCCGTCGGGGGCCTTCTCCTTGCCCACGTGTCACGTGCGAAAGCGAGGGTGAGGGACCGGGGTGGGTGGGTGGGTGGGTGGCGTTGGGCCTCTCTCACACCGTTCGCGGGAACGGACAGAGACCTCACTGCGGGACACCCGAATGCGGGCCTCCTCCACTCCATTGTCAAGAGATAACTCCCGAGACGCATTCGGGGGGGGGGGCGGTGCGTCACACCAATCGGGCCCCACTTCCCTTCCCCTTCCCCGGAAGACTATCGTGGAAAACTCTAAAAAAAAGCAGCCGACAATCGCAATCCTCCGATCCCTATTAGTTAGCCCACGTTACATCCTCCCCCTTTACCCCCCCCCCTTCAACTGCCACGTTCTTATCGAAATCACACGTGAACATGAGCTAATATCTCGAGAGAAGTTATCTGGCGACGAAAATCAAACATGAACAAAAATCCGAATGAAAGGATCGATATCCCCACTCGATATTTCCTCTGTATTTGTAGCGAAATGTATCGGAATGCCGCGAAACGAGATGAATCGGATGACGCTTAATCGGGAGAGGGAGCGAGTGGGAATTCCTCTCTACCCTCGGATCGATCCCGTACCGAGGAGTCCGAGATCAAAATTAGTACTTTTTTGAGGGCAACCGAGGTGACTTTTCGCACGCGTGCTCCCGAGTCCCGGATGAGGTCAGAGAGTGTAGACCTCGAGAGAGCTTTGAGCTGGATTGGAATGCGCAGGGAGATTTACGCAAATCATTAAAAAAAGTGAATGCACCTGTTGGAGCTCTATTTTCACGTCTATTATCGTAGACTCTCCGCTGTGATTCGATAAGGACGCGAGATAAGACGGTAATTGATGACCGAATCGCATTACGCTGTGCAAACAGAAACCAAGGTCCTTCCTCAATGCCTTCCGCGGTTAGCATGTCTTCGGAAAAAAAGGTATTACAGCACAACATCTAAAAAAATAAAGAGTGTGCGTAGCTTCCTTGGTGAACGCCTTCCTCTCAAGATGCTCTCTTCATCAGATTTCAGTTTTATCATCGAGAATAATGGAGTAGCTGTCGGTCGAAAGTTTGGAATACCTACGAGGGAGATGTGAGGTTGATAAGTGTCTACTACAGGGGCGGCCGTCAACCAGCAAAACAGACAACAAAGTGGCTCGTATTCGAAAATTGTAGGACTCTGACCGTTGATTAAGTATCAAGATAGTTGCCAATGAGCTAAACTTCTACTGTTGAATGAACGTCGTCTACTGTTCCATTTCGCATTGTTACAGAAGATTTAGCGATGAGGTAAGTGTTCGCCAGGTTCGTGCCAAATGTGTAGTTAGACGACCAAAAGACCGACCGAGCCGAGATTTCAAGTGAACTTTTGTAACGTATGGAAAATGAACCTTATTATTTGGACAACGTCATCACTGGTGATGAAACCGGGGTTTTTGAATAAGACCCAGAAAGAAAACGCCAAAGCTCTGAGTGGCATAGAGAACAGTCCTCCAAGCCCAAAAAGCCAAGAATGAGCAAAGCAAAAGTGAAAGCAATGCTCTTTGTCTTTTTGGACGGTAAAGGAGTGGTCCATAAGGAGTTTGTTCCTCAAGGAGAGACAGTTAACGCTGCCTACGACGTGGATGTGATGGAAAGACTCCGAAAAAGGGTCATCGGGACGAGAAAAGGCATCCACTACCTGGCAACTCCATCACGACAACGCACTTTGCCACAACGCGCAACAAGTCCACGAGTTCCTGGCCAAACACCTGGTGCCAACGCGCCCCCCCCCCCTATAGTCCTGTCGTTGCCCCAGGAGACTTCTTCTTGTTCCCTCGGATTAAGGTAGCCCTGAAAGGAACCCGTTTTTCGTCCATAGAAGAGATCCAATCAGCCGTGACGAAGACCTTGCGAGAGGTCCCCGAAGACGCCTTCTAGGACGCGTACCGGTCATAGGAGAGTCGCAGGAAAATATAGATAGAGGTCCAAGGACACAGATATTCCTGTACTTTGAAGAATTTTAAGCATTTGTGCTAATCTGTTCAATAATTACTTTTAAAAAATATAAGAATTGCTTCCTGAACACATCCTCTATGTGCGATCACACGTACAGTTGTCTTCGATTTGTTTCCAAATTTAAAAATGATATTTCAGTCTGAAACGTCTGAGTGGAATTCAGTGAAAGAACCTGAGGTAAAACTGAGAGGATTCCCAATTGCTGGACTCAAAAGTGTACAGGTATACCTGCACGAGTATATACCTTCTCTCTCTCGTCTGAGTGAATGTTGCGCCCACCGTTCGTCTACCAAATCGGTGGACTGAATAAATCTCACCGTAGGTGGAGGAGACGGTGGGAGGGAGAAGAGGTAGGGTTGGGTCGCAGAGTGGTCAGAGGAGGGTCGCAGGGGGAGAGGGAGTTTTAAGTCCATGAAAGTTATAAAGAACGGAAATAAGCCTTTTGTTCGATTTCCACCACACCGCGCCTGAAACTACTCAATTTGCTTACTGAAAGTGGGTCAAATTATTCCTTCAGGCAATGAGTCCTTTGGGGAGTTTAAACATCTGGTAAGAGCCTTATCTCACAACGGTCACAACCTTTACCGTCCTCAGATTCACTGGTTTCCTCAACGCTTGAGAGTATCTCCCCTTAAATTTTCCTCCAACCCGAAAGGTTAATTGGAAAATCCTTCTAAAAATTACTCATTTTCCGTGCACCCTGTTAGCAAGCTCATAATATGTACGCCTATAGTGAATTTGTCACGTTCGTCACTCAAGCCCTCGAGTTTGAATGGAAGCGTGCCAACGGAGAGAAAGGAGCCCACAGGGCCACTGGGGGCAGCCAGGGAAATTTCTGCTGTGGGCGCCGGTTAACTTTCCTATTTGTGGAATGAGGCACAGTTGATGGCAAAGCAGTTTGATGACGCCTTCTACAGTGTTGAGCTGAAACAGTAAGGACTATTGGAACACCATGCAAGGCTGGATCTTTCCTCCCTCATGAGAAACCTCTTATGAAGATATGATGACGCACCAGGGCCGCCTTTGCATTTTCCTGGTACATCTCAAACCTTCCCTCTCTCTTTTCAACTTATCATTTGGTATGTATCCACGCCATGAGCTGTAATTCAGACATTTATCCGATGACGGCGCTGTCGTATGGGAACAGGTCCTTATATGGTTTTAAAATGTGGACATTTACTGTTTTCTCCTCATTAAAAAAAGGTTTTCTTCCTGTGTATGGCCATGGTGTAGGGACTTATTCGCTGGTCTCGGAGGCGGTGGGGTAACGTCCTCGTCTGCCAAACCAAGTGTCGCGGGTTCGATTCCCGCCTGGGTGGATTTTCCTCCACCTAGGGCTTGGGTGTTTGTAACCGTCTCCATTGTTTTCACTGTTAATAATTGATCTAAATGCCATAGAAAGTGCTCTTTTCGGACTAAAGCTAAATAAATAAATAGATAAACTATTTTTCAGAGTCTTCAAGAAAACGCACTCCGAGCTGACGCACGTCAATCGCTATTGTTGAAGATCCAAGTGGTACGATATTCCGAACAATGATGGGCAATAGAAGGAGGTGGCGCTGGTCAGATGCCCTATAGTATATATCTTTCTTCCAATACGCCGAGTTTCCCTCCTTTCCCTTCGAGGTTATTCGAGGAGAAGAGATATCCTCGGAGAAAATCTAAAAGTAAGCAATCATATGGCGGATAAGGCCGAAATGAAGGAAGTAAACCGTCACCCGCTAAGCGGTTTAACCCTATCCCCATCAACGTCAGCGCTTTTCCTCAGCCATCCCAACGCTTTCAAATCGCCTTCACATTTCCCGTCCCCTCACTCGACTCGCAGAGCTGCCCCAAGATCACTCCGGGCACTCTGTGCTCTCCCGACTCCGAAAACTTTTTTCTCCGCGAAATCCGAGGCTCCACTCGGCAGCTTTCGGCGAACACGAGGAAAAGCCCGTTGAAGGCCTCAGAGCACACACACACGCACACAACCTCCTCCAGACACAAACACACGCACCGCACCTTGGGCCTCATAAAACGCCTCAGCAGACGCCCGCCGTAATTCCTTAACTATGTCCACACCATATAATACCTTCGTGACACCTTTTCCAGGAACACTTTGTTCGCCGCAATTCAGAGTGCTCGCAGTGGCAATTCAGGATTCTAATGCTACTAGTAAAGCTTTTAACGTATTGCAAGCCAACACCACGTACATGTATTTCAGCTAGCCCTTGATAGAGGAAGTATGAAGGAGTATATGTTTTCTTGGTCCTTGAGTAAGAGGGTGGAAGCACTGTTGCCAACAGCTGGGGGACGACGACACCATTGGGAGGCGATGACAAAGAGCTCGGAGTCTCCAAGATGGCCACCCACGACAATTACAACGTCAAGGAGGCATGGAGTCCCCCGCATCACTCGCCCTCCTCCCGCCCCCTCCGCCCTTTTAACCGCGGCGCTCTCATCCGGGGGAGGGGAAGGTGTTGGGGCGGAAAGACGGAGGGGCGATGGGAGCGATTGAATTTCGAGGAGGGTAGGCGAGAGGAGATGGACGGGAGGGGACGACCCCCACCGAGAAAGGGGGATGGGGCGATTGGCAGCGGGGGCGAACCGATACACTTTCGCTCAGGGGGGAGTCCTCCACCCCCTTATGGTGTGGACGGACGCAAGAAGCGACATAAGGCACACTTTTGCCTTTAAGATGCCGGTCCGCGAAGGAAGACCTACAGAACACTTTTTTGTAAGTCTCACCGACATGAATAATTACGTATGATAGTTAGCTCTAGTGGACACAGACAAAAACGCAGAAACACAAATAAAAGAAACTCACCAGGTTTCGAATTTTCGGGGGTCCAAGCCACCTTACCAAACGAAGAGAAGGACAGAACTGCCTATCCTATCCTGGCAGTTCTGCCCTTCTCTTTCTTGAGAAAGGTAGCTTGGACCACCGGAAATTCGATAACTGGTGAGTTTCTTTTATTTGTGTTTCTGCGTTTTTGTCTGTGTCCACTAAGGCTAAATTTTATACATTGTATATATATATATATATATATATATATATATATATATATATATAAAGATATGTATGTGTGTGTATATATATGTGTGTATGGAAGTATATATAGTATATATATATATATATATATATATATATATATATATATATATAGTATATACATATCGATTATATGGAAACACTCACACGAGCAGTATAATATTTGGACGACACAGTAGAACACAAATAACGTAGTAACACTTAAAAGGACACTCACATGGTAAATTGTTTAAGCTTTCGGCCTTCTCCGAGACCTTCTTCAAGTAAGACACTTGCTGCAAGTGTCTTACTTGACGACAAAAGCAAATATAGACTAATTACGCAAACAGATATTATATAAATACAGACAGCTATTCACACACAAAATCCTTCTTTGGGGAAAACATGTAAGGTGTGCGGATAAACCAAAAGAAAACCGGCTTCGACTTCTAACGAGAATATTAGGGACTGCGACGGGAAGGTTTAATGATAATGTTATCTTTCGCCGGTTTGACCTCGTTCAGTGCACGCCGCTATTAAATGGAATTCTCGTCGAGATGTTGGATTGATCGAAGAATTAGATCGCGTGCGGCGTAGAGGAGCTATATTTATAAGACGTAGTTATGATAAACTGAGTAGCCTATCTAGATTATTATGGGAATTAGGTTGGGATTCACTCACAAGGCAAAGGTTGAATTTTAGATTAAATCTCTGGCATATATGGAAACAGGTATCTTTAGCGATAATCCCGCAAAATTTAATACCACCCCTATAATTCTACGAAAAAAAGAGATATCAAAAATAAGATTGGAGACATCAACTGCAAAGCTGACAGATTTAAAACTTAATTTTTTTCCAGCGAAAGATAAGGAATCAGAAAAGCTGCCCACCGATGGTGGCAAGGAAACCATTTTTAATCTAAGTTAATGGTTTCTCGGGGATTGTTTTAACTAACTCCAATACCGTTACACGGTAAACTTTTTTAGTAGCTCATCCTGCTTGCGTATAATAGCACTAAATACTTAGCTAAGAGGGTTGTCTGAAAATTGATGCACACATGCTTGTAGAGAGCGAGCAAATACAAATAGCAAAATCGGGTGAAAAGTACATTAAATTACGATTCTTAAGTTTCAAATTCATTTATATTTATTTTTCAACATAGTCACTGTTGTTAAGGCTAACAACACATTTCTCCCAACGTGTAACAAGTTCTTTCATTCCGTGACTGAAAAACCCTTCCGACTTTTCTCGAATCCAGGACTTGACAGCTGCCTTCACCTCATCGTCCGAGGTTCAATGATTACCCTTGAGGTGTCTCTTGAGTTGAGTGAGAAAAAAATAAAAATCGCTGGGCGTAAGATCCTTCCCCGTGACACTATCTGGTCATTTGTACTTTCCGAGTACATATCTTGCTGCCTTTCTTTTAAATTTATCTACCTTTTTAATATGTCCCACCTCATATGGATCCCACTCTATGGACGAGTGTTCCAGGATAGTGCTAACCAGTACCTAATATGCTTTTTCTTTTGTAGCTGCGCTACTTTTTTTTAAATGTCTCATTACTCAATGAAATACTTTAAATACTTTCCGCGTCACATTATCTATTGATATACGATAATTGATATACGATAATTGATATACGAAAGGGGACATTTAAATATCCACACGACTCATTCCCTGGTGCTTTTGATGTTAATTGCTGGAATCGTTTTCGTTCAATGCTTGTTTAGGGTGAATATACTTCTTAAATTAAGAAGCGCGCTTCTTTTGAAGTCAAACATGTTGGACTAAAGCAATTTGGAACCTCTGGCCTTCCCATTGCGACTTAAGGAACTATTACATTCAAGATGACTGATCGATCGTGTTTTAATCTTTTAAGTCGAGGTTTCCAAGTCGACCAATCATGGGCGAGAACGTGCATCTTAGTTCTCCAATCAGGTTTGATCCTCATACTCCAACGCCACGAGAGGTCAAAAATGACGATACTTGCGCAAATATTTTTAAAAAAATTATCAGAGAGATAGAGAGCAGCAAACTAGAGAAGCCTGAAATAAATCTTTAAAATCTATTTCCATATTTAAGAGTTTAACACTATTTTACAATTCCACGATATTTTTATAAACAAAATACCATTCGATAATAATGCGCGGTCACGTGTGTGTGTGTGTGTTCGTGTTGGGCTGTGTACGAGAAGAGAAACGCTTAATGATTAACTTGAATTGGAAGGTATTAGCCATTTTGAAAAATCTAAGAATTTGACTAAAATATATGCGAAAGTTCAAGTTCAGTTCTTGGGTTAAGATATTCCACTGCCTTTGTCCTGTCTTTGAATGCTACATTTTAACCTACCAATAGATTGTGTTTCATTATGCTATCAAGTATGAATCAGTTATCGTTGGAAACGGTAAAATATTATTTCCTCACAGCGCAGTCCAAACGAATCGGCTGGAGGTGGAGTGCGGGGGAGAGAGGTTGGAGAGGAGGGGCGGGCGGACCACTCACCGCTCAGGCGTTGCCGTTCGCCGGAGCCGGAGGTCCAGCGGAGTCCGAACGCCTCACAGCTCCTGGAGAGAAGGAAATTTCGGACTGAGTTATTTTGGAACCGTAGAATAAATATTTCTCGACAAAACATTTCATAAATAATCTTCTCCAAAAAATATTAAGAATTGTATTTTAACAAACTAAATCTCAGGCCATGTGAAAAATATTTTATAATCCACATACGTATAAAAGTACAACACTATTGGTCTACTATTAACCTTAAGGGGACGTGTGGCAGGAGGTGTGAAGCCACGATCCACGGAATCACATTGAGGAAGAGGGGTGCTGATTGGTGCTCCTGTGGTTGCCCATGCAACGGTCCCGCTTTTGCCTTGGCGGAATGCGTGTGGGAGGGAGACGAGCGAATCCTTGAGCTCTTTGCCTCAACTTTGACAAAGAGATCGAGTTAGAGCAGTGGTAAAAGTACTCTCCTAACCAGAGGACCAGCGTTCAAATCCCGGAGGTGGAGGGATTTTACAGAGGTCACCCGAACGAACCCTACTTAGGGTGCGATGTGGAGAGCACTTCAAGAGAAGTCCGCCGTCCGTCGGAAGGGACGTTAAAATGTTTGATTCATTGGCGCCTATCGCTACCGAGAAAAGCTAAAGTCGACACCGGGGTTTCTCTCCACCTTCCATTCTTCCCCATTCTCCGAAAATTACACTTCCATCGAATTACCCACCAATCTCTCAGATGGCAAAAGCGATCTCAAGTTTCCATCGCCCCCCGCCCTGATAACTAACACTAAATCTGAAATGTTATCTCTCTCTACATCTGTCATCGTATACGTGGTATGTACAATAAATGCGCGAACTGGTGCAATCTGGCGGCCATGACGCGGACTATTGCCCGCCCACTAGCGGCGCCAGTTGCCTCAGACCCAATGAGCCGTCTGTTCTTGGGGGATCGTCGAGCTGTGCGTATGGTGCCAGTTATGTTAGTTTCTGTTATCCTTGTTTTTACTGTTTGTTGAAAATGTAAATTGACGAAATCACGGAGCAACGAATCAGCATCAAGTTTTTTGATTAAATGCGGTAAAAGCCATCAATAAATTACTGAAATATTGACAGCTGTTTATGGTGATAGTGCTAAGAAGAAAACATCCGTTGTCAAGTGGATTAAGCGTTTTAAAGATGGCCGACAAGACGCCACGGATGATGCAAGGAGACCGGGACAACCTCCAACGGCCTGTGTTGACGTCAACATTGATCGTGTGCGGTACCTAGTCCATTCGTCGAAAAACTGTCCACATGATAGATTATGAACTGAATTTAAGAGAATCAACACTCCACGCCATTTTAACCAAACATGGTGGATGGATCCTTCACCATGACAATGCACCTGCTCATTCAGCATTGATTGTTCGTCAGTTTCTGGCAAAAAATTCAATCCAGGTTCATCCTCCTTATTCGCCATATTTCACCCCCTGCGACTTTTACCTATTCCCCCAAAATGCAAAAATGTGATGAGGGGACATCACCGGGAAGATGTGGGGACAATAAAGCAAGAAACGACGAGAAAACTAAAAATCCTAACTGCCGAGGGTTCTTTAAACAAGATGGAAAATAAGATGGAATAAGAAGTTCATAGCCTACAAATGGAGAGTACTTATAAGGGGACAAAATCGATGTAGACTAAATTTGCGAAATGAAGTTTTTATGGCCTCGGTTCGTGTATTTATTGGACGGGGTTGTATGAATGGAGCGCGAAAACATTCATGCCGGCCGTTTGTGTGGAAGTACACCACTAAATCAATCTTGGCGTGCTGAGTTCAATCCGGGGACAATAACTTCGTCCCATCCCAGTTACGCCAAATAGACGCTACTTAGCTGACAGGGTATGTTCCAAAAGTAAGTACCGCTATGCTCATCGTCCTTCTCGACACAAAAGGTGTTATTCACACAGATTTTCAAGGACATTAAGTTTCAAGTGGATGTCCTAAAAAGGCTTCGAAAATTAGGGTAACGCGTCAGTTAGGAGATCGTTGCTTACTGGAGAAGCACTACGACAATGCACCGTCCCATATTGCTCTCCTCGTGATGCAACGGGTACTTGGCCACACACAATGTGGCAACGCTGCCTCAGCTCCCCCAAATCCCCGATGTGGCTCCGCTTGACTTAGTTTTATTCCCAAGAATGAAAAAGAGCTCGAAAGGCAACCATTTTGGAACGGATTACAACGTCAACTAGACCGTGACGAAGTGCTAGAACGAAGTACCAGTCGATGACTTCCAGTAGTAGTAGTAGTAGTAGTTTTGAGGGGAGGCGACCGACAGCTAAGGTCATTTGCGCCATAGGGTAAGGACAGGAAAGGATGAAGGGGGGAGAGAAACCCGGCGTCGGCATTAGCCTACTCTTTACGAAAGGCGCCAAGGGGTCCGCGGCTTAACGTCCCATCCGACGGACGGCGTACTCACTCAAAGTGCCCTCCACAAAGCACCTCAAGTAGGGATCGAGATACCTCTGAAAAATATTCAACACCGCCGGGATTTGAACCCGCGCCTTCAGGGTGGGAAGCCAGTACGTTAGCCCCCGCACCATCTCGATCCCCGATGACTTCCAGGAAGCTAATCGCGGCTGACAGATGGTGCTCGCATCGGTGTGTCAATGCACACAAGGGTGCTATAGTGAAACAATTTAGTAATTTGTACTTTGATCTGCAATAAGTGTTTTTCCGGACGTAGTCTCGCACTTATTTTGGGACAAATAATGTGGCATCGCATCCTTCGAAGTGCCACAGCCCAAGTGATCTGTCGGCCTCCTTCCTCAATTGTTTCAGTTCTTGATCATGGTTCTCTCCAGAAACCATGCAATATCCTCCAGAGACACCTACAACTACCAGATGCTTTGAAATCTACCGCAAGAGTGCGCAATTGGGTGGTTTAACACTAGGGATGAGCAAATGTAAAAAACGATTACATAAAGGATAATTATTCAGATTGATCCACGTAACTCTTTCACTTTCACCTTTATTGCATTTGGTTTTTGTTGTTATCTGGCATTCGAATATTTCTGATAGACGGACGGTTTTTGATGGACCAAAACTCAATCATACGTTTCTTAGCCTCGCTAGCAAGACTAATCAAACTACGAGGGTAGGCTGAAAACAAATGCACACATACTTGTAGACGACAAAAAAATTACGTTTAGAAGCACTCCTGGTGATACGTGGAAGTAACATTCCCCCTCAACATGCATGCGTACGTTTAAGGCCGTTGCGTCCGTCCAGTATATTTCGAGAAGCGGAAGTATGGAGACGTGTTCTAATGCAATGTAAACGCGAGTTAAACAGCGTGCTGTTATCGAATGTTTAACTGCTGAAAAAGTGAATCCTACTTAGATCCATCGCCGTTTAAAGGCTGTTTATGGTGACAATGCTGTTGATAGGTCTTTTGTAAATCGATGGGTAGTTAAATTTCGTGGTTGAGAGCCTGGAAAAGGCATAATTGTTGATGAAACACGTAGCGGATGTCCTGTCACTGCTACAGACGATTAACATCGCAAACTCGTCAAAGAATTGATTCAAAATGACCGGCGAATCACTCAAAAGCGTATCGCAAACCATGTTGGAATATACAAGGAAGACGTTCGTCGTGTTAAATGCAGCCTGGCGCCAATAATCTTGCAACATGACGACAATAGTCCGCACACCCCGGGCGCAACTGGAGAGGCTCTGCGAAACCTGAAATTTGAACAGATGCCACACCCTCCTTATTCCCCCGATCTTGCGCCTCGCGATTTTTAATTTTCTTCTCAACTCTAGAGACACCTCAAGGGTAATTATTACACCTCGGACGATGAGGCGAAGCCAGCTGTCAAGTCCTGGATTCGAGAAAAGTCGGAAGAGTTTTTCAGTGACGGAATGAAAAAACTTGTTAAACGTTGGGAGAAATGTCTTAGCCTTAACGGTGATTATGTTGACAAAAAAATAGATTATTTTGAAACTTAAGAAGTGTTCTTTAATGTACTTTATGCCCGATCTTGCTATTTGTTTTTTCTCGCTCTCTACAAGCATGTGTGCATTACTTTTCAGCCAACCCTCGTGCCATTAACCCTTCTTCCATTCCGCTTACTCCCCTTTCCTCCCTTTAATGCATCCAACATTCCTCTCCTTTTCCTGCTCCTTCTTCACCTGCCTGACGTCCTCCCCTCTACCTTCGGCATCCCATCGCCAATCAAAATATCCATCATCAGTCTTTCCTATCTTCTTTGAATTTATTCTAGAATCCTTTCTATCACTGATCTCATTACTGCTATTACATAACGCGTACCTCACTCCTTTCTGAATTCATTTGCCCTGCTCATTGTAGTTCCATAGTTTCTTAATGGCTACTCTATTTACTCTTCCTCTAGTTTCATTTGCGGCTTTCAATGCCCCTTCTTCGACATATTCTTACTTCTCTTTAATTGATGATTCTGATAAACACTTTAGCTGAGTGCGAAATCAAGCTGATTGTTCTGTATTTCTCACGTACGGCTGTTTTTCCCTTTTTTGGGATAGGAATTAAAAATGCTCTGACGAAGCCTCACGGGAAAATTCCTCTCTCATAAATTCTAAGAATTAGTCCATAAAAATTATTTCTTTCGCCTTTTCCTATTTTTTTATATAGGTATTTCTCGTATTTCTGTGGTGATTATCCATCTCCAAGACCTTACTTAATTCCTGTTCCCTTATTACCCTTGTCTTTTTCAATTCACAATCATTTTTCCCGGGCATAAGCTATTCTCATGTCCGTTAGATTCTCTTTCCATATGTAAACTTAATGGACTTATATCTGAATGATACGAATTGTCTACGTATTTGTCCGTATCTCTTGAATATTTCCTGTTTAGATTGATGACTTTCCTGACTCATCTTTGATAGTGTTCGTGAATGTTCCCTTTGTACTTCCTGATGGACCCTCCACCTTCGTGTACAATGAACAGATTTCACCTTTCCTTCGTTAACTTTCTATTTCTTTGAACTTCGTCCTATTACGCGCTTTTTTCGCCTTATTAGTTTCACGGCTGATTTTATTATCTATATCGTCTTGCTCTCTTCTTATTTCCAATTGTTTTTATTTTTTTCCATTTCCTTCTCTCGTTTTTCTTTCTAATCATCTCGTCTGTATTCGTATTTTATTTGTTGTTTCTCGCTTGACAGTTCCTACAGTTTCATTTGTGGTATCAATACTCCCCCATTGAAATTTTCTCACTTTTATTTTGCTATCACTCTTCTCTCAGTTCTCACCATTTTCAAACTTTCCACCATCTCCTGGCTCTCTTTTATTTTCTAAATTAAAGAAAAAAATGTGTACTCTTCCAAAGACTTTATTTTAAGGTACAGCGTGTTTGAAATACTTGCAGTACAAATTCAATTTTCATGCAGCACTTTTTTATATACGCTTAGGACAGAGGGGAGGAGGGTGTGGTTACGGTTGAAGAGGGTTGAAGAAGGGTGGGATGTTGAAGGTGGTGGTCGGAATTATTTGGGCAAGGGAAGAGGCGATTGTGCCATGGCTGCGACATGGCACGGGCGAAGGGTGGAGGGACAAGAGGCGATTCAGGGTACGGTTAGTTTCTCGGAAAGGAACTGGGAGAGCTGATGGTATAACTGCTCATCTTCAATCACCCCAATAACCCTCGCAATCCTTTCATCTTACCTCGCTTAGCCCTAAAATATCTACATATTCTCTCCATCTCTCGCAGCATAACGTTGAACTTTCCTGTCCACGACATTCCAAGTCCTTATTCCAACTGGTTCAACCCTATTCCACGTTTTACATTGGGTCGCATTCCCTGCCTATCACTCCCTCCTCGGGGGGGGGGGGGGGAGTTTTGTGTTGCATGTTCATGTGGTGGTGGAGTTGCGCATTCTTGCTTGTTGTGTCCTGGCTTGCGTTTTGTTAGATGGATTTCGTGCTGCATCCTTGGGTGCAATTTTTAGTTGTTTTGCGGTATATGTGTTTGCATGAGTATTGGATGAAGGGTTTTTTGCATGAGTGTGTGCGCTGCTGTGGGTGTAGTTTTTTATGCTGTAGTTTTTGTATGTGGTAGCTCCTTTTTACGGGTGGTGACCTACCACCCCCCGCCACAAGCCTTTGCGGCGGCTTGCGGGGTATTATGTAGATTTATATGTCTTTTTTTCTGCTCCTGGCGTTGAATTAGCTTTGAAGGAATTGTTGAAATAAGTAATTCGCCTTTTGCCTTTTCCGCCGCGAAACTCTGCCCAGCGAACCGGTGCCAGGTTCGTTCATGCAAATGAAGAGTAGGATTGTGTTTTACATGCGTAACACATTGGGCCACAAAATAAAAACCAGCATTAGCACAAAACATTACTTTTACGTCAAACCTCTGTGGGTGAAAAAACTGAAAATGGAATGGGATGATTGCGTTCGATGAATGCATGACTACAGCGGATTAGAAATCAATACATTGATTCATTTATTTTTACCTGTACTTATTTCGTACAATTTTTTGGGAGTGGCAGGTGGCGCTCTCTTCATTTCTCCCTTTCGCTTGGCGACGACCAAAGTATGATAATAGCGCCGACCTGACGCCCTCTAATCTCTAGAGACTAATTACCGCGACGGTGGCGGCACGAAGTGGGAACATTTAGGTAACACCTGAGCGTTTATTAAGCGCCGCGAGCGCCGCCGGGGCGAGGCGCCGTTTATAAGGGCGGAGCGGTCTCAAATTGCCCTCTTCCCAAAACTGGGGGTGGGTGGGAACATTGAATGGGCGGGGGTGGCGGATCGCCGATTTAGGAAAGTACACGTATTCGGGTGGGTTCAGAGAGTATGGACGCTGGATAGTGCCGATGCACTCCCGCCCTTGCGCGCACCATGTCTCCACGGCAACGCACACCTGACAACACGCGCGCACACCAGGATACCGCACTCTGCCCCCCACCCCCAAACCTTCATTCTCTCCGGATATATATGAGCACCCGCTCACCCCATCTGCGAGGCAAATCCCTTATTATTTAAAGGGAGTTTGCTGGGGATACCGAGGGGGGCCGTCTCCCCCCCCCCTCCCCCCTTCCCATCCGGGCGTCATTAATAATTCCTCCCCCCCCCCCATCTCACCCCTGATCCCTCTCGGAATCCCTTCCCTCCCTCTCCCCTGGCGCTCACAATGGCGTGTGCCCCATTCAACCCCACTCTTCTGTCCCGTTCAATTCCAGAAGCGCACGAAGAACTACTTCCCGGCATTCGCCTCCTTCCTCCGCTCCTACCTCCACTCCCCGCCGCGCCCCACACATGTGCCGCGCTGACTCCGGGAACCCAATGAATAACCGTCAGCACTCATATATTCAAGAAAATTAAAAGCAAGAGCGTCCTTTGCCGAGGTTTCCTGGAGTTCAGTGAGGAATTTTTTGAGGTTACGCCTCTGGTTGCTCAAAGACCGATTAATCCATCAATTATTAATCGTCGGAAGGTAATTCATATTAATTTTGTGGTATACATAAGCATCCAACATTCTTTAAAAAGACTATCAGGATTATTGCTGTATTACGTAGAAAATTATAATGAAACCTTTTGACATTTTAAATAATCGGTGACGACTACTAACAAGTGTTCTTTGAAATTTCAAGAAATAATTTAACCAAATCCCGACGCAGAGATTCGGGGATTGGTTTGTTGAAGCTCTATCTTATCTAAATCCAGGTCCTATCCGGAAGTCTCTTCAATCCCTCGCCAGCGCCAACGCCTTCCATCGCCGGCTTCTCGCCTCTGGCCCAGCTCCTATCCCTAATCCTTCCTCAAATTCATGTTTTCCCGAGGGATACACTTCGGGAAGCTAGTGTCCCTCTGGATTGGAATCCAATTCGTTTCCCCATGCTCGTACATTTACAAGTCCATTCTCTCTTCACGTATTCAATCGTGAAAATACTTTTTTAATGTGTCCATCCATTCCCTTTTCACCATTCTTCTTTGGAGCCACATTCTCGTCCTCTCCTAAGATACCCCGTGAGGAAAAGAGAAGGAGACTGGACGCGACAACTTATCTTGGGTAAATGTCAACATTAGTATTAAACGACTCTGCAAGGTGAACATTAAAATGTTTTTACGCAAAACTTAAACATCCCATTATCACCGGCCAGAATTGTTACTTTACGCGTAACTCAGACGTTACAACGCAATGAAGTCCGTGATTGCATATATTCAACATTTCTTTCAAAGCCTTCATTTAGTATTTATTGAGAAGTTAAAGGCTGGCGTGGGCGTAGACAGCCAAAAAAATACGCGAGCTGGTGCCATCTGGCGGCCATGACGCCGACTATGCCACGCTAACGGATGCACACTAGCGGCGCTAGTTGCCAGAGACCCAATGCGCTGCTTGTCAATGCTGCAATGCTGTCAATGCTGCAGTGTCTGTGCTTGGCTAATCGTCGGGCCATGGAGCCAGTTATGTTAGTTTCAGTTGTCCTTCTTTTTACTAATTGTCGGAATTGGAAATTGACGAAATCACAGAGCAACGAATTAATTGTTGCATTGATTGTTCACCAGTTTCTGGCAAAAAATTAAATCACCATCCTTGTTCATCCTCCTTATTGGCCAGATCTCGCCCCCGTGTGACTTTTTCCTATTCCCAAAATTCAAAACTGTGATGTGGGGACATCACTGGGAAGATGTGGACACAATAAAGCGAGAAACGACGAGACAACTGAAAAGTAAAACTGCCGAGGATTTCCAAGCGTGCTTTAAACAGTGGAAAAGTAGATATAATAAGTGCATAGCAACGGATGGAAACTGCTTTCAAGGGGACAAAATCGATGCAGACTAAATTTTGTGAGATAAAATTTGTATGGCCTCAGTTCGCGTATTTATTGGACAGGGTAGTATGCTGTCAGAATGACTCCCCCCTCCCTGTTGCGCATGGACGGTGGAGAAGTGACATTTGGGGCCCTCCTAGAATAATAATTAGGTCAGGCAATTTTTGAATTTTTAACCCATCCCTCCGTTTTTAATCCTACGTAAGACATAAAGCACCTTCTTATGAAATTTTCGGCGTATTCTTTAGTGACTCAAACAGACAATTTTTCTGAAAAAATAAAAGTTTGCATTTACGTTTGACGAAAGTGTTCGGCGAAATGACTTTGAGAACAGGACGATTGCATGCACATTGCAGCGTCTGACCTCAGGCGAGGAAGCGCTTGAGTTCTTCTTGACCCATTTCTAAGAGACTGAGAAATGCCTATTCCATAAAAAAATGTGATGGAACGTTGCAACGCAAGTGATAGTTTTGTCGCAGTGCGTTGAACTGGCCTATATATATCTCCACCAGTGCATAAGAGGTAAACGTGATGCCATAGCAGTAATGAGAACGCCAATAGTAAGGAATATATATAAAACTACAATTAGAGTGACCATGTTTTTTCTTAAATTTTGGGAGGGCATCGGCCCAAGAAATTGGGGTTATAGTTTCTGAATTCATTGTGAAAAATTGGAATAGATTGAAGAAACAGGCGAATTATCTGTAATCTGAACATATCTCAGACTGCTCAAGAGCGTTTGACAGATTCGTTGATTTATGATGGGAAGATTGGACAAGGAGTTAAGTTAGGTATGTTCATTTATTCCGTGATTGTCAACGAATCCATGAAAGGAATGCTGAAAAGAGGCATTGAAAGAACTGGAGATAGGAATAATAGTCGATGAGGAATCATTTAATCAGTTAGATTTGAGGGTGAGTTGAAGTTGGAGGCAGTCGGTCAAGAAGTTAAAGCGATTGATGATCGTGTTTGAAAATCAGTGTGTTACCAATGGAATTAGAATCAATGTTGAGAAAAAAAATGCTCCTTGGAGTCTTCTCGGACCTAGCAACGGGTTAGGAATTGCCGATGCTCTGAGTTTTCGAGAAATATTTAGATTAAGTTAAATTTTAAAAGTAGAGGTCATTATGTACTAAAAATAGAAATTTTTACTGGTCCTGGAGTAAGCTTTGGTTTAAGATGGTCTAAGTGGTGGGCATTTGTATGTCCTACTTTTATTTTGCATTTACCCTGTCCGTTCAAGTCCTAATTCAAACTGTATACCAGTTCAAAAAACCGATAGGTCTAATTACGGTTTTGCATAGAAAAAGTACTCTACTGTAAGAGATGAATTTTTTAGCCGTAATAGAACAAGTGTAGTTAAATAAAACAGACTTCAAAAAACTATTCAAATGAATTGTTAAATATTTAAGAAATTTTCAGAAACGAAACTTTCATCAGTGAAATTAGTGTCAACAATGTCTACTTTGGTGATCTGTGACAATTCAAATTCCTTCCTCATAGATAGCGGTTAAGGAGATGTAATCATAAACCTAACGTAAGATTTATCTTGAGTCCTCTCCACTCCCTCCCTCCCGCCCCTGTAGCGGATTGGAATCGCCGGTGGTACGCCTTGAAAGCAAGTACGCTGTTTGTTAATAAACGACATAAGTTCGAGTCGTCACCGCCTCGCGGCGCGTGTGCGCATGAGGAAAGATGGCTCCGGTAGCCGTTCAAACATCGCATCCCCTCGCTTTCTCGAATGATTTTCCCGAAATGAAAGTGCAAACTATTTCCTTCGCCAATCCGGAGACTCCGCGTGGGGTGGCTTGGTAATTTGTCATATGTCGGTGGCAGGCGTGCCCTATTCCGGTCTCTTGGGCCTTATGCCAGCAGGATGTACAACCGCGGAGGTATACGTGCGTAGGATTCTTCCCGATATTTCACTCTTATTTCGATAATTGTAATTGGTTAAGAAAAATGTATGGAATGAATGAGCGAAATATAAGAGGCTTCTGAGATGTGGCTATAGGGAAGGATTAAGAAAGTAAGTCGAACCAAGAAGAATACTAAAGACGAAGCTTTGAATACGGTGGGAGAATAGAGTGTGTTGATGGTTGGTATCCGAAGGGTGAAGAATATTATTTATTCTGAGAGGTGGATCGGGGTGCAAATTCGGCTCGTGTTGTATAAGGGAGACTATTTTCATCAGGATATTACTTTGACGTGAGGAAGAAAGGTGAAAGGTACTAAGAAATCGAAGAAGGAAACAAAATAATACAAGCGATAAGGAAGTCACGCATTTCGTATAGAACATAATATTCGCTAAGAACACCGTTATGGTATCCCTTCAACGGATGCATCAACTTAAAAAAATAGCTAATTAATAATTAAATTTTAAGGCTTAAATTTCAAAAGTAACTCTCTCAATTATTTAAGATTTTTTAATGCCATTTTCCTCCCACGAAAGGCATATAACAACGCTAACTCTTAGAAAAGATAATGAAATAGTAATTCTCTGAATGGCATTCCATATCGCTTTACATTCTTGCTTCCCGTGTTCGCGTCATGCATCCTCTTCTTTGGCCGTGGTCTCGGCTTAATGATCCGTTCAAGTGGTTCAACTCTTACTCAGAAAGTCCAACAAGCCGTCGAGCCATTCACTCAGACAGCGTGTTTACAATCAATATACCCCTACCCACTCTGTCGGGCAAATTTTCATTCGGTCTAAACCGCGATACGGCGGGAGGAGGGAAAGGTTTCACATTTCTGCCGCAAATGGCTTCATTACTGAAGCCATATCCGACTCCGCCAACCGGATAAGCCTAAATGCTCCCTCAGAATTAAGGAGGGTGCCATGCTGAAGGGTGTTGAATTCATTAAGGCGTAGTCTGGCTGTGGCATTGTCGGGCGCCTAATGTTACCGTTAAAAAAGAGATGAGATTGATTGGCAACCAGACTAAAGGATTCGTTTAGGGACACCAAGATGAAATTCCCAAGGTCTTTTCTTTATACTTTTCCATGGAAATTTTTAAGGAGGCTCCTCCGGAAATGCGTTCATCATAATCTTAGAATATATACCTGCACATATATATGTTTACACACACACACACACACATATATATATATATATATATTAATTAATTTATTTATAAATATATAGAAAGGAAACTTGTTTCTATATTATGGAGATAGGTGACTTGGACCACTAAAATGCGAACTAGTGAGGTTCTTTTCTTTTTTGTGTTTCTGTGTTTCTGCCCATTAGTTCTAAGTTCAGATAAATTATTCTTCACATCCGTGAGACTTTCACATAAGTGCTTTATATATATATATATGTATATATATATATATATATATATATATATATATATATATATATATATATATACACACACACATATATACATATATATATATGTATATAAATATATATACATATATATATTTATATACATATATATATGTATATATATATTTATGTATATACATAAATATATATACATATATATATACATGTATATACATATATATATATACCTGTATATACCATAAACACAGTAATCAACCCGAAGGTCGGTTTGGGAGCTGATGATGGTAGAGTTCACCCAGTACTAAGCCCGACGGCATGTAAAATTCACACATCAGGGTAGGTGGGCCAGTTCCTTTCCCTGTGCCGGCTATGGTTTCCCAGGAAGGCCTGGTACCCGAAGGCCTGGTAGCTTGGGTGGAGCTGCAGGTGCCCAGAGTGCCTGGCCCGGGAATCGAACCCGGGACCCTCCTGTAAGCAATCCATCGCTCTACCCACTGGACTACCGCGACCCAAATATATATATATATATATAACTTAATTAATATATATATATATATGTGTATATGTATGTATCTATGTATATATATAAACATATATATGCATTGATGAATTAGAAGCACTCGCGAACGACATAATACAGGAATAACACAAAAATATACATAGAAAACAAACAAAAGGGCACATTTAAGATAGTTTTGAGCTTTCTGTCTTCCCTTAGGTCTTCCTCAGCTCAGAATAAATAATATAAATATTATTTTATTACTAGCATCATTCGGTTAGGAAAGGTTTTGAATGGGCCCAAGCTACCAAATGGTACCGTGAGAATTCTCTTTTTTCTTTAAGCAAAAAACATTTATATACATATATAACACTTGGACAGCACAATAGAACATAAAATAAAATATATAACATGTAGAAGGGCACTCACATTGTAGATTGTTTGAGCTTTCGGCCTTCTCTGAGGTCTTCGTCAGGTCAGACCCAACAATGTGAGTGTCCTTTTACATCTTATCTATTTTATTTTGTGCTCTTTTGTGCCGTCCAAATGTTATATATATATATATATATATATATATATATATATATATATATATATATATATATATATATATATATATATATTATTAGGTAATGTACCGGTTAAGGTAGGTTTTTGGATGGACACAGCTACTAAATAAATATTTTGTGACTCCTTGCAAAACACAACATCCTACTCTACATCAGGTCCCTCTTATATGCATGTATATATGTATATGTATATATATATATATATATTATATATATAAAATCTTCGAAATGGAACGCTCTCCGGCGACACACAAATATATAAAAACACAGATGTAGATTTTTAGAATATAGAGACCCAAAGAAAGGACACTCACAATTTGTTATTTGACGTTTCGACAGCACGGCTGTCGTCTTCAGAAACTCTGAAAACGAAATTCTGAAGAAATTCCGAAGAAATTCTGAAGACGACAGCCGTGCTGTCGACACGTCAAATAACAAATTGTGAGTGTCCTTTCTTTGTGTCTCTATATTCTAAAAATCTACATCTGTGTTTTTATATATTTATATATATATATATATATTTATTTATATTTATATGGTAAAAATATAGTAACGGCAGTGCTTTTTCTCCCTTGATGGTATTATTTTCTCCCTTCACATTATTTAAGAGCACTGGCAAACCTTCTCAAGTTTGTTAATTTCTTTTCCCGTTTTAATGTGCTATGAATTGGATTTAAAAAATTTTTTGTATTCTTTTTCATTGAAATAATTGTTCCCTGTGCGGAAGAGACTTCTGTTGTGACGCTGAAATACCAATGCACGAAATCGTAAGTAATGTCACTTGCGCGGTCCTAATAACGGTAGTCAGTCTGAGAGGAGATGTCTCTGACGAGAGACTCCTCGACGACGACAAATGTAAAGGGAGGGAAGGAAGTGAGAAGGAGGAGCTCCTCCTTGGTCGGGTCTCCTCTTGCACACGGCGAGAGAATAGCCGCGTTCCGCTTTGAGTCTAAACGGAAGACGACGGGGCAGTCGCGAGACTGGCGGAAGCGGGAGGTGGCTCCCGATGTTCAATATTGTATGTAGGGAGAGGCCCTGTAGTGCTGATTAAACGGCGTCGCCTCTGCACACAGGTCCGGCTAATTCTCCCCATTCCTATCATCCAGCGATCCGGAAATCTAGTGTCCCCCCTGCCACGGGGATCCACTCGCCCTCGAACGTTTCCATTGAGACGCGACAAAAGCTCAAATTCCTGCTATTTTCACAATGAAGTACCTCAGAGAGATCAGTCAATCAGTCTGCGTCTTCCTCCTCGTACTCCGTCCAATAGGAACATCGGTCCAGCGCAAGAACTTTTGCCTTAAAACTACTGTATGTATGCGAAATAATGCTACACTCTTAATGCTCGAAATAAATTTCGAAGATTTATTCGACGCTTATATCATTGCTGCTTGAAAAATGTGTTGCTTTTAATTCATCAACTATTTAGATTGTTGGCGAGAGATCACTCGTAATTGGAGAACTGAAAATACGTACTTCGTCGTTACTTGGCAACTTAATTGCTTCCTATCAAAAGACGAACGGGAGAAATCTTCCATGTTGCTTCAAGCTCTTCCAGGCACGGGGCCAACGTACCCGCTCCAATTGAATAGGCATGCTCAAAATTTACATTTAATGTCAAACGCCCAATAAACATTGATTCTCTTTTTTTCACCGCCTGAATTAAATATTTCTGATTAATTCTGAATGAAGAAGAAGGATTTAATATTCATTAAAAATTAAATATATGCACTGTTCATAACAAATAGTTCTAAATTATGAATACTGACTAAAAGGATTAAGAGGAACAGTGTTAAGCTAAGGCCTAAGATATAAAATTCACATTTTGCACACACAGGTACACGTCAGGGGTGGCACTTCGCAGGGCCGCTAAAACTTATGAGCCCGTCCCTTGAGGTCGGCGCCCTTAGCGAAGGCGCCACATTCATTCCGCCGAAATAGGCGCCGTTTACTGCCCCCCCCCCTTCCCTTGGCCTCGCCGCGACAATATCTTCCGAGAGCGGCGCTCATTTTGCCCGCCTCTGATTATTAGTTAGGACGGTGATGGGCAGGGGGTGACTGGGTAGCCTATGGACCCGAATAGCACTGCCCAAACCAACTATTGCCTACGCAAAAGCACATAAGTTGAGACAACTTCCCGATTAAACATTGAATTGAGCTTTTTGATAACTATTACGGCGCTCTTTGAGTGCATACGTCCCCCAAAATGATCAGTTATTCCAACTGTGGAGTTGTACTTCCGAAAACCGACACACAAACCTTTATTCCAGGTCAAACTGTCTCTTGACCTTGGACGCTAAGATATTCACAGGAGAGTAATTTCGAAATACATCTCTGAATATAAAAGAAATGATTTTTTTGTGTGTCCAAACATGATTAGTGTTTCTGCAAGAGGCCTAGGGATTTGAAATTCGGCTCCTTGACTGTTATTTCTTAAAATCCAATGCAAGAATAGTGCAACCCGGTTTGAGGTCCCATGTATCCCATTTAATGCAAAATAATAGTATCAACGTGAGAATTCTTGAGGTGTTTTGCAAATACTTTGAGGAAATCATAGTTTAGATGTTTCTCTTCATTGATTGGGTTGTTAAATCCCCTTAAAACTAAGTTATGATGGCGGATATTGTTTTATTTTGTGCATAAAGCCCTGCTTATTCTAATTACGCTAGTTATTTGTCCTTTTTATGCATTGTATTCTGGAGAAAATTAATTTAAGCAGAAATTTTGATGGTGTTCTGAGGCAGGAGCCATGTAATGTCATTACATTTTTTCCCCAACTCAAACCTACTATATACATAATAATATCAGGCCCACATAAAGTAATATCACTTAATTTTTTTGCGAATACGTATAGAGATAGGGAGGAAAAAAAATTTTTATAACCGAAAAAATTTGCATCACAAAGTACGTGGAAGAGATTTTTCACTCACGCCCGAATATAAATATAAAATTACACGAAATAGATGAACATGGCTCAAAGCCGCGTGCCTACAAATGCCAGCCTTGAACACAAAATTTCAAGAATATCCTCCATCAAACGACAATCAACTCAAACCAAGGGCACTAAAAAATAATTAAAAATAAAATAATTTCCATAACCAAGGAATACAAATTCATTACTCTCTAAAATGTTTAATATCGTTTCATGTAAACAGAATTCGTTGCTGCAGAAACCACCTAAGAGGAAGGTCGTTACAGCGCCTATATATTTTTATGTACGCATCCCAGGTTGACGGTCTCTTCTCATCAAACGTCTTCATTAGCGGTCCCTTGGCCGAAAAAATACGCGGGCGAAGGACACGCGAGGGGGTGGAGTGCGAGGGCGGGCGGTGGGGAGGGGGGATGAGGTGAGAGGGGGGGAGGGGAGGAGGGGTGTGCGACAATGGGCCGATATAAAAAGTTAACCACCTCCTCGCCCAATCTCCCCACTCTTATTGGGGCGCCGCCTCACGGTAGAATAAGGAAACCTCTCTCGTTCCCTCCTCGCCCGACCCTAAGGCGCGGAATGACCCACCCCTGGGCCAACCTCCATCCCAATCTCAGCCGCGACGGGGCAATCTCCGGCCCCTGGGGTGTCAAGGTCACAAGGAAAGATGGGCAGAGGGAGAGAGACGCCTTCGTGAGGTGAAGAAAAAGCCGTCGCGGCGCCACGGAATGACCGGAATCCCCAAGTCACGTTTACGTGACGGACGACGTTGGCCTTAGCACGGAGGAAAGTGCGCGAGAAATATCTGCGAAATGCTTGGGACGAAGGGAATCGTTTTTTGCGTTAGTACTTGGAAGAAAAAATGCGCGAGGGTGGGCATAGTTGCCTTTTACAATATAGGGCAACCGTCGCTTCGACGGTGTCGCGCTTATTTACTCTTCTATGTTCTTTTATCAACCCCAATACTTCTTGAAATCTTGAAATCAGATGAGGATTGACTTTGGGATGGGTCCAGACGGGCTATCTCGTCATCATGACGTGAAAGGAAGATTACAAACAATTCATATTTACGTATATTGCTCATTCCCTATTGTTTATACTCTACTTCACATCTGTGAGATCGATTATAAAGATGATGCTTAATGGACGAGTCTTCGGCATGGAAATGGAGAGTGTGACGATGACCACCCTTTCTGCAAAAATACACGGAATGCATTATTTAAACTCCAAATATTTTCGTTAAATTTGCTTATTTTCTTTGAAATTTTGCCTTATATTCAAATATTAGAGTTTGCTTTCTTTTTAGGACATCCATTCCTTGTCGCAGGCCACAGTCTCACTCACGCAGTGATTTGAGGACTATTGGAATCAGAGGACTCGAAATTTCCAGTTATAAATGAGGACTCTGGAGATGAAGACTGCCGTAACCTTCAGTCTGCTGCAACTACGATGGTAGACTGAAAACGAATGCACACATGCTTGTCGACTACAAACAAAATAACCCAAAAAGCACTCCTGATGGCATGTGGAAGTAACATTCCCCCTCAACATGCATGCGTACGTTTGAGGTCGTTACACTCATCGAGTGTATTTTGAGAAGCGCAAGTATAGAGACTTGTTTTAGTGCTATGTCAACGCGAGTTAAACAGCGTGCTATTATTGAATTTTTAATTGCAGAAAAAGTCACTCCTACTGAGATTCATCGTCATTTAAATGCTGTTAATGGTGACGACGCTGCGGATAGGTCTACTGTGAATCAATAGATGATAAAATATCGTGGTTGCGAAGCTCGAAAAGCCATCATTGTTGATAATACACGCAGAGGACGTCTGATCGCTTCCAGTGACATAAACATCGCAAACCCGCCGAAGATTCGATTCAAAATGACCGGCGAATCACTAAAAAGCGTCTCGCAAACCATATTGAAATATCCAAGGGAGACTTTGTGGTGTTAAAGGCAGCCTGGGCCCAATAATCTTGCAACATGACTACGCTCGTGCACTCCCCTCGCGCCCAACTGAAGAGGCTGTGCAAAACCTGAAATTTGATCCGATTCCACACCCTCCTTCGGGTGAGGAAGTATGGAGACGTGCTCTAGTGCTATATCAACGCGAGTTGAATAGCGTGCTGTTATCGATTTTTCAACTGCTGAAAATGTGACTCCTTCTGAGATTCGTCGTCGTTTAAAGGCTGTTTATGGTGACAATGCTTTTGGTAGGTCTACTGTAAATCGATGGGTTGTAAAATTCCGTGGTTGCGAGCCAGGAAAAGCCATTATTGTTGATGAAAATTCTTTTGACTTTGTTTTGGGATGCTCACCGTGTTAATGTGACCGATTTTCTGGAACGAAGGGCAACGGTAAATTCTTATCATTATGTGCAGACTCTAAAACACCTCCGACGCCGAGTTTTTCGTGTTAAAGGCAGCAGCCTGGCGCCAATTATCTTGCAACTTGACAATGCTCGTCCACACCCCTCGCGCGCAACTGGAGAGGCTCTGCGAAACACGAAATTTGAACCGATTCCGCATCCTCCTTATTCCCACGATCTTGTGCCATGCTATTTTTATGATTTACATCCACTCAAGAGACACCACAAGGGTAATCATTACACCTCGGACGATGGGGTGAAGGAACCTGTCAAGTCCTGGATTCGAGAGAAGTCGGAAGAGTTTTTCAGTGACGGAATGAAAGAACTTGTTACACGTTGGGAGAAATGTATTGTTAGCCTTAACAACAGTGACTTTGCTGAAAAATAACTTTGAGACTTAAGAATAGATTTAGACTAATAAAAGAATAGATTTTGAGACTTAAGAATTTTACTTACTAATTTTATTTTATACGTTTCGCCCGATCTTGCTATTTGTTTTTGTTTGTGGTCTTCAAGCGTGCGTGCATCACTTTTCAGCCTACCCTCGTAGATGTCGCTACTGTGGCGTGAGGCGGCGGAACTTGTTAGTCACCGATGATATGGTGTCAGGGGTAATATCAATGAGATACACAATAAAAGCGTTGAGTCACCATTGACATTCAGACCTTCCAAAGCTAAGGCGTGTGTGCCAATATGCTTCTACATCTACATCTACTCAATACCCCGCAAGCCGCCGCAAGGGCGTGTGGCGGGGGGTGCTAGGACACCACCCATAATTTAGAAAAGAAAAATAATAAAAAAAAATCGCATGCAATAACGACAAAATCATATATAAAAAAAAACATGGCATACATTCATGCATGAACACTTACACCCCACACACATGCAAACACTCAAACTACCAACTAACATACACATGCACCTGAAAGTATACCTAACATCTCTATAGTGTTTAATTTTGTTCCGACTTGTAAATTCAAAGTTTTTAATATTTCTAAAGTGACTTCGGTTTCTTGCTATTATGATTACTGATTGTTCGGGGAAAGAATGAGTATTTGTACCTATCTGTCTTGGAATCTATCTCCCTTAGTTTATCTTTGTGGTCTGATCTACCTAAGTAGTGTGGGGCCATTATAATTCCTTCAGTGTCATATTTAAACTCGTTTGTTCTGAACCTTTCTAAAAGTCTAAGCCTCGCTTGTTCTCTCCGCACTTCAAGTGGTTCCCAGCCTAAATCCCCTAAGAGACCTGTCACACTTGTGTTTTTATCATAACAATTTTTAACAAATCTAGCGGATTTTCTCTGGACTTTATCTAATTCTTTTTGCCAAATTTTCTCCCACGGATCCCAAATACTTGCGGCATATTCCAAATGAGGTCTAACTAGAGCAAAATAACACCTCTCTTTAACTTTTTCATTACATTTCCCCACCACCCGTTTTATGAAGCCAAGTTTCTTTAAAGCTGATCCGCATATTGTCCTGATATGTGCTCCCCATGAAAGGCGTGGTGTTAGAACAACCCCCAAATATTTAACTTGATTTGCCGTAGTCAATACTGAACCCTCTATTTTGTAGTTTATATCCTGTTCCTCGCTTCCTTTATTCCAAAATTTCAAAACTGCACATTTATCTATATTAAGTGTTAATCCCCATTTATTGCACCTTTCCGAGATATTGTCTAAGTCTCTAGAGAGTAGCTCGCGATCTAGTTGGCTCCTTATTTCCCTGTATATCACCGTGTCGTCAGCAAATAACCTTAGATTGCTACTAACGTGTGTGCTTAAGTCATTTATGTATATTAAGAACAGAAGAGGCCCTATTACACTTCCCTGGGGGACGCCCGAAGTAACATCTCTCTCCGTTGAGCACAACCCATCTATGACTACTATTTGTTTGCGGTTTGACAAGAAGTCCCTAATCCAATTAATTATTTTCTCATTGATCCCATAGTATTTAAGTTTGTGTAACAATTTATTGTGTGGGACTTTGTCGAAGGCTTTTTTGAAATCCAGGAATACTGCATCAACTTGGGTGTTGTTTTCTCCCGATCTAAGTATATCGTGAATGAAGAGACCAAGTTGTGTTTCGCAAGATCTGCTTTTCCTAAATCCGTGCTGGTTGTGGATTAGTATTTTCCTACTATCAAGAAATTTCATAATGTTAGTGACAATAACGTGTTCCAATATTTTACAAGAGATCGATGTTAAAGAAATGGGTCGGTAATTGGTTGGTTTATCCCTATCGCCGCCTTTATAGATGGGAGTTATATGGGCTAGCTTCCAGTCGCGAGGCACTGAGCCTTCTTCTATCGATTTTAGAAAAACAATATGTAAAAATGGGGCAATGTCGTCAGCTAATTCCTTTAATATTCTAGCAGGTATTTCTTCCGGACCAGGTGCCTTGTGTGCTTTGATACTACGGAGCAGATGTACTATTCCCTGCTTGGTCAGTGTAAGATCGCTCATGTGTTCCCCGGGTGGGTGTGGAGGATCGTTTGGTGCGTTTGTGTTTTTGTTGTAGACGCTCTGGAAAAAATGGTTTAAAATATTTGCCTTTTTCACGCTATCTGTAATGATTTCTCCATTTTCCGTCTTCAAAGAGTGAACAGTGGGACGTTTACCCTGTATTTCCCTAACATAGGACCAGAATGACTTTGGATTTTCCTCAAGATATTCGCTTAGCATTTTAGATTTAAAAGAGTGTAGTGCTGTGCGCATAATACTTTTCGTCTCACTACGACATTCTTTTAGTAGCTGTTTGGTTGTATTCACAAAACTTAAATCGTCACTTTTTAAACTCTTTTTGAAATTTGACTGTAGCTTTCTTTGCCTTCTTAATGCCGATCTGACTTCCCCGTTGTACCATCTAGGTTCCTTACTGTCGCATTTGAGTTTGGACGGGATGTACGTCTTTATTCCTTTGCGTAAAATATTTAAGAAATAATTCCAAGTGTTCTCTGTATTTGTTGTCAGTGTTTTTGTCTTGTATTCCGGTAATTTTATCTTTAAATATTCTCTTAGTCCGTTAAAATTTGCCTTGTTGTATAGGTATATTTTACGCTTTTCTTTGTTTATTTTGACGAACTTAGTTTTTAACTCCACAAGAATAGCCTTATGGTCACTGATTCCGTCTATTATTTCAATGTTAGTAATGATTTCGGGCATCGAAGTCGCAAAGATGTCTAGTATGCTTTGGCCCCGTGTTGGTGATTTAACTATTTGTTCTAAGGAGTGTTTTGTGAATATATGAAGGAGTTCTTGGCATGAATCTCTGTTTTTGGCAGATTTTCCCACGCAGTAGTTTTCCCAGTCAATTGACGGTAGATTTGTGTCACCAGCGATTATAGTAATACTGTTGCTTTGTCTGCTGCTGATAGTGGATATTTGTTCGTCGAGCTTGTGTAGGACATCTGTGTTAGAATCTGGGGGTCTATAAAATGAACACACGTATAGGCTTCTGCCGTTGTAGTCCTTAATGTTGCACCAAACGCTTTCTATGTCATCTACGTCGCATTCATATCGTTGGCTACTAAGATGTGACTTTACTGCAATGAATACTCCCCCACCCAACCTATTTGGTCTGTCCCTTCTGTAAATTGTGAAACCGTTTGGAAAAACCTCATTGTTTGCTATATCTCCCGTGAGCCAACTTTCTGTTCCAACTACTATGTCTGCGTTTGTACTGACAAAAATATGTTCAATATCCGATATTTTGTTTCTAATGCTACGGCAGTTTAATGTTATAATTTTAATATGGCTAATAACTTCTTGTTTTTCGGTTTTATGTACGCTAACAAAACTGTTTTGAGACGATTCGTGGTGAACAGAGACAAAAGAATTACATTCACTTGCATTGCTATCTGTTATGTATGTAGAGGCACCAATTTTATTAAATTTACGTGGGTTATATGTTGTTTTAACGCAAGTGCTTGTTTGTTCAATATTTTTGGGGATTTGAGAGGCATTACCTGAACTGAATTGACAAAAAGCGCTGGATTCTACTTTATTTTTCCCAATATATGACCTACGCTCTTGCCTACCAGCTATGCTAAACCCTCGACACGTGTTCGTGTAACCTACGCGCTACCAACTGCGATGCCTCGGCAGTATAATGGACCCCGGAGCGATTAAGGGGTACCCGACACGATGAGAGGACGGGCCTCAGATCAACGAAGTCCGCTCCGATTCCCCGGCGAAATCCCAGCAATCTCTCATTTAAACCCTCAATGCGGCTCCAAACGAGCCTTCCGCGGTCTGAACGCGGCACAATACTACATATACTTAATTTAATTGGGACCTTCAACTCTGCCTCGACTCGTTTCACCTCCGAGTGCATCTCCTTAAAGGAGCGCAGGATCTCTTCAGATCCACGTTCCGAGGCGTCGTTTGTCCCGACATGAGCCACAATGCGTAGCTTGGAGCAGCCCGTATTACTGACGGCCGCCTTCACCGCCAGCGTCGCCTGGGGTACCCCGATGCTTCACCCTAACCGTGCTATGTTACTGCTATCACATCTTCCTGACAAACCGTAGTCGGCATAAGAAATAAGGAAATGGTCCCTCCTTTTGCCCTGTTGTGGGAATTGCACGTAGGGACTAACACTAGGTAAGATCTACCCATGCCTATCAAACCGATCTTCGGGTTTATTACCCTGGTTTTTTGATGTATCCATCATAAAAACGCTGTCTCTATAACAAAATTGATTCTCATTCTCATACTATTCTGAGCGAACAACATTTGGAAAGTATTTGAGGAATGTAAACTTTATGATAGTTACACTGAGTGTTAAAAAAAAACGCCATTCTCCAAACTCGCTGTTGGTCAAATGTGCACATTCGTGTGCATTGGGATATTCTCCCTTATTAGATGCGTTCCTCTTCCAAGAATCGGAATGTTTTAGGAAAGCGCTGACGATGCACGTGTGTTATGACCTTTTAAATACTGAATGGGGTGAGACCTCTTCATAAAGGCATTGAATTTTCTAGAGGATGATGAAATGCTATTATTTGGTGATAGAAAAGCCAAAGTCAGATCTGGTACCAGATATGGTAAATGCAACACCCACATGAGTTTCGCCGGATGAAACCAGTCTTCGTTGTCGATTCGACCATCTGGTGTGAATTTCGGTTCACCTAGAGTATGCTGCCAGTATATGGGATCCTCAAGAGATAAATTTAATATCGGAATTGGATCGAGTTCAGCGGAGGGGGGCTAGATTTGTCAAAAATTGTTATGACCAACGCAGTGGCGTAACTACTTTGCTAGAAAATTTAGGCTGGTATTCCCTTACACAGGGGCGTTTACAATATAGATTAAACTTATTAAAAAAATTTAAAGATGGGTCCTTTTCCGATTACATCAAGAACATGATACGAACCCCAACATATTACGGGCGGAGGGATCACGAATATAAGATTAGAGAGGTAGACTGCAAGACTGACAGGTTTAAATGGTCATTTTTTCCAAGAGCAATAAGAGACCAGAATGCTTGCAATCGAAATCCCCCACTAGTCGGCTCGACATAATAAGTATTAACCTACAAGGTAGCGACTGCGCATGGTTATACTAGTATATTCATATATATATATATATATATATTTTAAGCAGGTTCCCCCCCACCTTTGCCCATCCATTTGAAAAACCCTAACCCCCTCATCCCTTACCCTTTCCTCCTGGTGCTCCACCCCCTGCCACACACCTTTTTGGTGGCTTGCAGGGTATTGATGTAGATATAGATGTATGTTCGACGTAAGTGCAAACAGTTTACTCGCGTAAATCCCATTAGTTTCGCGCTTGCGAGAGTTCTAACGCGAGGCTGAGAGTACCGATAGTATGAATACTAAGGTCGCCGCGGCGGCGGTTTAGTTTTCGGGGTTAAGCCTCAGTGAATGTGAGCAAAGTGTTCGGAGGCTTTGCAGGATAAATTTTCCGAAATCTCTTTTACTTTCATTCTTTCATCATTCCTGTTAGCTTTATTAAGAGTGCTGTCCAGAAAGAAACCTCCGTTGACGTGTAGCGAGCGAAGTAGTGAGGGGAGAGCCCGTTGTTTGCTGTGTTGATACAAATATACACTAGGGCAGTACGCCTCGAACTGCATTGTTTGGAAGGCCGCGTCGCTTTGTCGTTTGTTTACAGTAGCAGGGAGTCAAAAGGAACAATGCAATTGGAAATCCCGCCAATTCTAAAATCCGTTCAATGATAAGGTTTACACTGGCACTAAACTTCAAAGTTGCTGGCAGTCATCATCGGGAAATTAGTGCTGTGCACCGACCAAGTGATGAGTGACAATGTTGTGCGCCAGTGGTGTCATTAGTTTAATAGTGGATAGACACACGTCCATGACGTCCGAGAACTGGCCATCTGCCAGTTCGTCCGTCACAAGAGTAGGCCGACTGACCACTGCGGTCTTCATCGTGAACATCGGTGCTGCGGCCATTTTTAAACTGAGAGTGCACCACTGCCTCACTCCACTTCCGATCATAATTCCGTCTCCGTACACTTCACAAAGTTTCCAATGAATTTCAACTGGCTCGTGGGTTTTTGCCAGTGAAAACCTGAGTACAGATTGCACTTCACAACTCGCGGGATTTTCTATTGCAGCGCACATTATAACAGTTCACAGAGGGCAAAGTAGAAGAATCACACACTGTCTGCACGCTATACCACAACAGGATGCGTAAACAGAGTGTAGGGACAAAAATAAAATTGTCTGAGGCGTCACTTTGTGGAAGCGATTCATATCGGAAAAGAAAGAAATACTTGGTTGTTCCACATATATTTTATTAACACGACCTAGGTTTCGACTTACAAAGACGACATGACCTGATGATGACTTTGTAAGTCGAAACCTAGGTCGTGTTAATAAAATATATGTGGAACAACCAAGTATTTCTTTCTTTTCCGAGAGTGTAGGGACGTTTAGACACCAAGATGGTGGTGGCTCTAACCCTACCCATCGCCACGCTAGGCCGAAACGTGAGTTACTCTCTGGACAGTTTTCGTATTTTCGTCTTTTGCTCGCAGTGCTATCATTGAGGTATCAGTGTTATATTTCATTGAACTGTGTTTGCATATGTCTATTGTCTTCTACGATAATGCCATGAACAGCATTCATATTGGCCTTTGTCCCCTTTGTTTAAGTAGTCTAGGTCGAGGAAATGTATCAATGTGAAAAATTCGAACCTGGATCCCCCGGTTTCATGTCCGACGCGCAAGAGAGAAGAACCCGCAGATTCAGCTTAAATCAAGATATGTTTACATGACAGGAGGGTTTTGATGAGAATGAGAGAGATAGAGGCAGATTAAATTGCAAGTGAAGTGCGGTATTAACTCAGTGTAACAGTGAACGCGAATAATTCACCGCTCGACGGAGCAAAACTCATTAAACATCCGGACCTGCTCCCATTGAAATTAAGTCCCCATATAACATAACTCCAAATAGAACTTAAATCCAAAATTCTTTCCCTCCACAAAATTTTTATTTGTTACCTAAGCTGAGCCAACTGTGAAATCATTCTCTTGGCACGGAGTCCATCAATCAGAAGTATGAAATAACCGAATATACCCGTATCCCATAGCACGTGACTGATTTATTTAAGGCCACCCCATTACTCATCATTGGGTAACTTATGTGACTAAATTATGCAAACCTGCGGAAGATTAATGACCAATGATACGTATTTGACCGCTGGAAAAATAAGCGGTCACTATTCGCCTGCCAATGAGCGTTGTCCCGCCCCTGTCGCCGCGCGACGGGTGAGAGTCATGGCAACGGGCGAACCAGTAGCGACGAAGTTCAGCGAAAAGACCAACTAGCGCCGGACATCCTCCTCTTCAGTCCCGTGACACAGATCGCCCTTTGATTGCTTTCGTCAATATTCCTGAATGCTTCATATCAGGAATATTACTGGGGGCATGTACAAATGTTACATTGCCCCGTACCTTGAATTTATATTTAACAAATCCCTCACAGAGTGCAAAGTACCTAAGATTTGGAAAACCGCGCAAATAACGCCTATTTTTAAAAGTGGTGGCAGGGAGGATCCCAGTAATTACAGACCTATATCTCTCACTTCTATCTGTTGTAAAATCTTAGAGCACATAATTGTCAGTTCAATAATGAGACACCTTGACAATATTAACTTTTTAAGTGACAATCAACACGGATTCAGGAAAACCCGCTCCTGCGAAACCCAATTAGGATTATTTACACATGATTTACTTGTATCTGGTGAGAGAGGTAGGCAAGTGGATGCCATCTTCTTAGATTTTCAAAAGGCATTTGATAAAGTCCCACATGGTAAACTCATTCATAAATTAAAGGTCGCGGGTATAAACAAGGGCGCCATAAGTTGGGTTAAAGATTTTCTTTCAGAGCGGGAACAGAGGGTAGTCCTTGATGGCGCTAGTTCCGACAGCGTTCGAGTCACGTCGGGGGTACCTCAGGGAAGTGTGATCGGGCCGTTACTTTTCTTGATTTTTGTTAACGATTTGAACCGCGAAGTGAAAAGTAAAATTAGGATGTTCGCGGATGACACGGTGATCTATCGGGAGATATCTGGGGATGAGGATCGTTTTATTCTAGCGCAGGATTTAGATTGCATTACTAAATGGTGTTCTAACTGGGGATTGACTCTAAATTATAATAAATGTTCAGTGGTAAATTTCTTTAAAAGATCAACGGGATTTGCTTACAAATTAGCTGGAGGTGACCTAGCAGTAGTTGATACGGTAAAATACCTAGGTGTCACATTCACTAAAGACTTAACTTGGGGGACTCACATACGTAAAGTCTGCGGTCAAGCAAATAAAAAATTGGGATTCATTAGACGCATTGTCGGCAAAAGTGACTCAAAGGTCAAGGAACGTTGTTACCACGCTCTTGTAAGGCCTCATTTAGAATACGCATGCAGCGTGTGGGACCCGAGTGAAAAAGGTCTCATTCGGGAAATTGAGAAGGTTCAACGCCGGGCAGCCCGTTTTGTAAAAAATTCCTACGATAAAACGCAAAGCGTCACCGAAATGCTCATGGATTTGGGGTGGGAATCATTGGCTGAGAGACGATTCAATGCAAGATTGAAATTATTAAATAAATTCAGATCCGCATGTTTCAGCACCGAGGTCTCGCAGATTATTCGTACTCCAACATACATTGGTCGCTTGGATCATGCATATAAAATTCGGGAAATAGATGCCAGGACTAGCCGACTCAAGGACTCCTTCTTCCCACGGACAATACGGGATAGCAACTGTAGGATTATAGATAGTAAAAATTCCACTTGCCACCCTTCAGTGTCTAAAAAATAATTAGTTCTACTTAAATGCATGCTCCTCCACTAACCTTATGTGTTTTGTTATAATGACCCATTCTTTCCGAATGACCTCATTCGTGTTCTGTTCATCTGTTTTTAAGTTTCCCTTTCAATCCCTCGTCCCTCTCCGCGGGGGGAAATTCCTGCTACCTGCAACGTTGGGTCGAATTCCCTTCCTTTTACTGTCTCTTTGGGGGGTTGAGTGTTTTGTGGTGCATTTTCATGTGGTAGTGATGTTTCACATTCTTGCTTGTTGTGTCCTGGCTTGCGTGTTTTAGGATGGCTTTCGTGCTGTATCCTGGGGTGCAGTTTTTTGTTGTTTGGCGGTGTATGTGTTTGCATGAGTATTGGATGGAGGGAGTTTTGCATGAGTGTGTGCGCTGCTGGGGTGTAATTTTCCGTGTTGTTTTTTGCATGTGGTATTTTTCGTTTTTACGGTTGGTGACCTATCACCCCCCGCCACACGCCCTTGCGGCGGCTTGCGGGGTATTATGTAGATGTAGATGTAGATGTTATAACTACGTGCTTAAAATTTCGTAGAAAGTACTCTTTTTGTTGCTTTATCATTAAAATTATCCAAAGGACAATACTTTTGATAATTACGAGGGTGGTCCCAGAAGTACCAGACCCTTCCTAGAGACGGCGGTAGTTGTTTGAAAAATATCACTGCATTAGAAAGTATTCAATATATAAAGCGTATTTTTCAAATTTGACGACGCCATGCCGTTTAGTATTTGTTTGGCAGCCAACAGTAGTGAACATTTACAGTGTATTTGTAAAAATGGAGAAAATTTTCCATCGTTATGTGACACAATACTTCTATTTGAAAGACCTCAGCCCAACCAATATAAAAGCTGAACTGGATTCTACTCTGGGCGAGTCTGCTCCTTCGTTTACAACAGTAAAATAGTTGGAGGCAGATTTTAAACGAGGCCGTACGAGCTGTCAAGACGAGCATTGCATTTCGCGCCGTTTCATAGCCATTGATGATACATGGGTCCATTACTTAACACCAGAGACGAAAGAACAATAAAAACAATGGATTCAATTGGGAGAACCGGCTCCAAAGAAGGCGAAGACCGTTTCATCGTTTCAGGCAAGGTCATGGCGTCAGTTTTCTGGGATGCGCGTGGGATAATTTTCATTGACTGTCTAGAAAAAGGAAACACTATCAATGGCAAGTATTATTCAAACTCGCTGCAACGTTTGAGCGAAGAAATCAAGCAAAAGCGGCCGTATTTGGCGTGTTCCTCTATCAAGACAATGCATCAGCTCACAAATCCGTTATTGCAATGGCCAAAATTCATGAGTCAAAGTTTGAATTGCTACCTAATTCCCCCTATTCGCGAAATTTAACCCCCTTTAGATTTTTTCTGTTCACGTACTTGAAAACATTGGCTAGGTGATCAATGATTTTCCAACCGTGAAGAAGTGATATTGGCAGTAAATGACTATTTTAAGGGCAAGATAGTAATTATTATAAAAAAAGGTATCGATTTTTATTGAAAATCGCTGGGAAAGGGGTATAGAGCTGAAAGGAGATTGTGTTTAAAAATGAATACAGTTTTTTCCAAAATTTTCGTGTTTTCTTTGCTGGGTCGTGTTCTTCTGAGACCACCCTTGTATTTATATTGAGTAAATTCCATGAAGCGAAAGCACCCACATTTGATTGCTTTTTAAATAGCCAAGTTCAACTACTCTCTACCTAAAAATAATCTCAAGGAAGAAGATCCTAAAACCAATAAAAATAATTACGAAGAACTCCTATACCGGTATTTCGGTCACCAGGTGACCATCAACGGGGGGAAAATCAAATAGGGCACTTGAACTAAGAAGAGGAATGTGCACCAGGCACTTGACTTTGGACAGTGCCTGGTGCACATTCCTCTTCTTAGTTCAAGTGCCCTATTTGATTTTCCCCCCGTTGATGGTCACCTGGTGACCGAAATACCGGTATAGGAGTTCTTCGTAATTATTTTTATTGGCCTTAGGATCTTCTTCCTTGAGATTATTTCTTTAACAGCCAATAGCTCCACATCTTCCACTCTCTACCTAAACAATTTTCTCTGAAAATATTAACGACTGATCTCCAAAATCTTTCATTCAAATAGTTTGTTGCTCAAGGTGCATCAGGTTTCCACGGAATTCCTTTTAAAATTAGCGTCGAAAAAGTTATTTAAATCAATTAAAAAAACTCAATAAAAAGGAGGAAATCTAATTCATTTTTCTTAGACTTATTTTAGAATTTACATGATGTCTATATAGACGGAAGTAAGAAATTATTCAATTAAAACATTGAGGACAATCTTTTGGAAAATCTGTGAGGTACGTAGTACATGAAATTAACACTTTCAGATTCCGTCAAAAGAGGAGCCTCCAGGAGTAGCGCGCGGAGACGGGGTGGATTCCCTGTGGCGCCACCAACCGCCCTCGAGGGCCCGAGGGATAAAACCGGAAAGCTAAGCACTCACGTCCGCATACTCAAGGTGCGACAGCTCGCCTTTCCTTTGTTTCCCATTCCGGAGAAAATAAACTTTCGTCTTTGGTGCAGCTTGGACGCACGCCCGCGCTGCTATTTTATTATCGTCCCTCCTTTCCAGTTCATTCGCCTTTCGCTTACGGTTACTCCTTTTCTCAACTGTGCTCACAGATTCCGTCCCTTAAGCTCACGTCCGCCACGTGAAAATGGCACGCAGTCACAACAGCCCCGGACGGCGAAAAGACTTCGTAGTGCAACATGGCGTGCACTTGGTGTACACTGGCCATTGACGATTAGAAGTTTTTGCAGCAGTCAGTGAGTAATTGGCAATGTTGGAGGTCACTTTGAAACCCGATAGTCTCAACCATAAGTACTTGAACTTGGTGTTATAAACCTTAATGCATACCCTCTCTCTACCTGCAACATTGGATCACGTTTCCTACCTGTGTCCTTGGGGGAGTAGACCGTTGTAAAAGGGCCGGACAATAAATACATATATAAATATATATTTATAAATATATATATATAAATATATATATACATATATATACATATATATGTATATATACATATATATGTATATATACACACATACGTACATATATATATATACATATATACGAGGGTCATCCGGAAAGTAGTACCCGTTCGTGCCGCATGAAGTGCTGACGACGCGAGTAGCCGCTGGACGAGGTCAGATAGCTTCAGTGGCTTGTCTGCCTCCTCTGAGCCAAGTTGCGTGACGCTAGCATTGCCTGTGTTGTTTCTGTGATTGTTTACAATGTTTAAAAAAATTGAGAACGCCGCCAGTTGTGAAGTGAGGGCAGTGATTAAATTCCTCAATGCAAGAAACGTTCGCCCATGTGATATTCATCGCCAATTAAAGGAGGTGTATGGAGACAATGTAATGGACGAGTCGTCTGTTCGGCGGTGGTGTCGCAACTTCAACATGGGGAGGGGGAACACACACGACGATGAGCGTTCGGAGAGACCGTCTGTCATTACAGACCAACTGGTGAGCTCAGTTGACGAATTCGTGAGGAACGATCGGCGCGTCACAATTGATGACATCTGTGAGCATTTTCCCAATGTTTCTCGAACAATTGTTCATGAAATTGTTAAACACCATCTGCATTATGCAAAAATTTGTGCAAGATGGGTCCCTCGCGTATCTCAATGAGCTGGCGGCGAAGGACTATGCAGCAGGAATACAGAAACTTGTCACACGTTATGACAAATGCCTTAATTTGCTTGGAGATTATGTTGAGAAGTAGTTTAAAGTATCCTCTTTCAAATAAAATTTTTTATGTTTGTTAATATTTACTTTTGTGTCTTTATTTCACGAACGGGTACTACTTTCCGGATGACCCTCGTATATGAACATATACACACACACGCGTGTGTGTATGTAAACGTGCGTGTGCACGTGCGCCTGCGTGTGCGTGCGTGTGTGAGCACACTACTAATAATCCCGTAAAGCCACTTAATTTAGTTTTTGCAACGCGCTAAAAGTACCCGAGGAAAGAAATTCACGAGGATTCTCGTGAAACTCAAGGACGGTTAATGTTTCGGGGCCATGGGCATCAGGAATATTATCCTTCTTCATTAGGAGAAAAAGAATGCGTCATCGAGGTCCGCCTCCTGGCCCCGAAACGTCCGCCGTCCTCCAGTTCCACGACAATCTTCCCTCAAAATATTTTAGTCTCTGTTTAAATAAACACACACCCACGCATCGCGCCTTTCACTTGATAACGGAATCAAATGATTTCACATTATTTCGTCGCAGAACTTTTGGGAGACCCACCAAGAGGCGTGAAAAGTTTATAGTTCAATAAAACTCTGTTTCGCGCGCCGTAAATCGGCTCCATTCACGCTGCCTGGCAGCGCTGCCATGGGCCTGGCTCCCTCCGACTGAGGCCTTCGCCACGGTAATCGTGACATCAGATAGACACACCTCTGACTGGCTGACGATTTCATTTCATTAATGCCAAAAAGAGATCGTTTGCTGCTGAATTACCAAAATTAAAGCACACGTTTCAGCTTTGCACGCTAGCGGGCGAGGGTATTTTCTTCAAAAGTCACAGGAAAAATGTTGTTTCAATTGAACAATTTCTTCAGAAGAAATTTTTTTGAAATGCCTGCGGATGGGGAAAATATTTTTTTCTGCTATATTTGGATCAAGTAGGCGTATGAGGAAAGAGAAAATAATCACCGCACAAGGTTTGTGCGGTGATTTTAAGATGCTTATTTTGTTATTTTTTATTTACTTATTAGGTAATCTACCGGTTAAGTTAGGTTTTTGGATGGACGTAATTACTAATTAAATAATTTGTGGCCGTAGCAAAACACAACATCCTACTTTACATCAGGTCCCCCTCCAGCTCTGAGTACTTTCTTCCTCCCTTCATCCCGTCCAACATCCCTATCCTGTTCCTTCCCTTTCCCCGTTTGCCTAACATCCTCCCCTCAATTACAGTCTTCAACATCCCGCTGCCGGTCAATACCCCCTTCAGCCACTTTTCCTGCCTCCATAGGATTGCTCCCAACAAACACCTCTCTTCGCCCACCATACCAAGTACTTCCTCGTTTGTTTTCTTCTCTGTCCATTTCACCTTCTCCATTCTTCTCCACACCAACATTTCAAAAGCCTCCAGTCTACGTCTATCCTCCTGCTTCAATGACCACGTTTCCGCACCGTACATAGCTACGCTCCATAATTTGTTATATATATATATATATATATTTATTTATTTATTTATTTAATTGTGCGGAATCACCGCGCAATTTGAAATTTTTTAAAATAATCAGCTAAAATGGGTGTCTTAACCATTCCCCCTGTTTCCTTTAACGTGGCAGCATCAAAAATTATTTTTGATTTACAAACATTAAATCGAGGATAATATTTAATGCAATCAACAGAGAACGTCCAAAGAATTTCTTAATATGGCGCTACAAGTAACATTTTACGGAGTCATCCGATATTATGAATTAAAATGCAGACATTTCAAAGCGTTAAAATCATTCGCCTGGACCGGGATGGTCAAGGCGATCGTTCCTGGTCAAGGTGATTACTTTGAAATTTACAGTTTTAAATTTCTGGATTTCGACAGAGGACTTGCCCAAAATTTTAATTGAGCGTAAATGTTATAATTGCTATTGTAGTAGTTTTGAGGGGAGGCGACCGACAGCTAAGGTCATTTGCGCCATAGGGGATGGACAGGAAAGGATGAAGGGTGGAGAGAAACCCGGCGTCGGCATTAGCCTACTCTTTACGAAAGGCGCCAAGGGGTCCGCAGTTTAACGTCCCATCCGACGGACGGCGTACTCCCTCAAAGTGCCCTCCACAAAGCACCTCAAGTAGGGATCGAGATACCTCTGAAAAATATTCAACACCGCCGGGATTTGAACCCGCGCCCTCAGGGTGGGAAGCCAGTACGTTAGCCCCCTCACCATCTCGATCCCCTATAATTGCTATTCCGCAGTGTCTTGCCAGCCCGTTCGAAGCCTGGAGCCGACCTCCGAGTCAGGAATCGGATGCTAGAAGACGATTTTCCTACGCATTCCGCTTGAAATTGAGCAGTATTCCAAACACCTGACCTATAAATCATTCACTATACCGATGTCAAAGCTCCAAACTTTGCACAAATCAGGACACCTCAAATACATTCACGAAACATTTGTTGCTCATCTATAAAGGCATATAATCCATATTCACTAAATTATTAAACTTATTTTTTCACCCAAAATACTTTATTATAATACATAACGCATAGGCGACATCTGATGTCAACTTAGGCGTCTAAACCAATATTAGTATCATAAAATCTTTTTTTTGTGAAAAAAACCAAGTTTATTTATTCAGTGATCGTGCATTCATACAAAGTAGAGCCTCAAAAACATCCATTTGATTCAACACAAAACTCTTCACAAAACTAACTCTGCCCATAAATCACACGAAGGTACATTATAAAAAGCCCTCCCTAGAAAGATAGATCGAATTTCGGGAATGGCGCTGGCATTGGTCCAATGAAGCGCTTTTGATTCGTGTAATAATAATCTGTCGTGGATTACAAGAAGCGGCGGGACACTCAGTCGATGACCTAAATGAGCAAAAGTGAAAACAGGGCAATGGTCAGATTTACGGAAGATAATCTTCGAATAAGACTGAAGGGCAAGAGAAACGCATGCAGTCAGAATGGAGGAAGGCCTGTTTCGCGTAGTCCACCTGGCTTCATGAAATTTCATAAAATAACTCCGAAACGATCAGAAAATATTGACGGATTAAATTAATTCAATCCGGCCGTCAAGCGACAGAGCCATCTCTTGCAGGATAAGATACTCAGTAAGTAGGCAAGATAATTAGGCAGAAGAAAGACCTTGATGTAAATGCTGACTAAAATGATTTCGAATTTACAGTCCCCTTACAAATCAGAGGGAAAATCTAAGATGTTTACCTAAATATGTTTAAGCAATGCAACAGACCCCGCATCAAAATTTACCGGCACTTCCAGTCTAAGATATTTGATAAATTTGTCGACGATTTCCTGAGTCGTTTGACTTATTTATGAAATACGAGAGATGCATTAGAGAAATGCAGAAAAATAGATAAGTGTATTACGGCAACAGTTGCTACAGGCTACATCTACATCTACATAATACCCCGCAAGCCGCCGCAAGGGCGTGTGGCGGGGGGTGTTAGGTCACCAACCGTAAAAAGGAAAAATACCACATGCAAAAAAACAACACGGAAAATTACAGCCACAGCAGCGCACACACTCATGCAAAAATCCCTTCATCCAATACTCATGCAAACACATATACCGCAAAACAACTAAAAAACTGCACCCCAGGATGCAGCACGAAAGCCATCCTACAACACGGAAGCCAGGACACAACAAGCAAGAAATTGAAACACCACATGAAAATGCACCACAAAACACTCAACCCCCCAAAGAGACAGTAAAAGGAAGGGAATTCGACCCAACGTTGCAGGTAGCAGGAATTTCCCCCCGCGGAGAGGGACGAGGGATTGAAAGGGAAACTTAAAAACAGATGAACAGAACACGAATGAGGTCATTCGGAAAGAATGGGTCATTATAACAAAACACATAAGGTTAGTGGAGGAGCATGCATTTAAGTAGAACTAATTATTTTTTAGACACTGAAGGGTGGCAAGTGGAATTTTTACTATCTATAATCCTACAGTTGCTATCCCGTATTGTCCGTGGGAAGAAGGAGTCCTTGAGTCGGCTAGTTCTGGCATCTATTTCACGAATTTTATATGCATGATCCAAGCGACCAATGTATGTTGAAGTACGAATAATTTGCGAGGCTAATGCTAAGCTTGGCTCAAAACGAGATTTATCTAACTACGATGCTTGTAGAGCAGTACGAGGTATGTAGGCATTTAATTCTCACCCAAATTCATTACATTCATATACTCGTACGTCCATGAAGACGACAACACGCCTGGACAGGTAGCGTAAAGAATAGGGAGACTCATTCTGACGTCATGAGCCTATCAACGCAAAACTATTGAGTTCCGAATAGTAGCCCCTACAGTTCTTGTAACCGAAGCCAATGCCTTTCAGCGCAGAGGCAATGAGATACTGAAAGCGATAAATAGAGAAGATTACTTGGAATACCAATTAGTGGAAGGAAAACAATGACATTTTAAAAGTATGTAGAGTTGACAAATGAGTTATTGTATTATGAGGCGCGGGATTTGAGGATAACTTATGTTCTACATCTACATCTACTTAATACCCCGCAAGCCGCCGCAAGGGCGTGTGGCGGGGGGTGCTAGGACACCACCCATAATTTAGAAAAGAAAAAAAAACCGCATGCAATAACGACAAAATCATATATAAAAAAACATGGCATACATTCATGCATGAACACTTACACCCCACACACATGCAAACACTCAAACTACCAACTAACATACACATGCACCTGAAAGTATACCTAACATCTCTATAGTGTTTAATTTTGTTCCGACTTGTAAATTCAACGTTTTTAATATTTCTAAAGTGACTTCGGTTTCTTGCTATTATGATTACTGATTGTTCGGGGAAAGAATGAGTATTTGTACCTATCTGTCTTGGAATCTATCTCCCTTAGTTTATCTTTGTGGTCTGATCTACCTAAGTAGTGTGGGGCCATTATAATTCCTTCAGTGTCATATTTAAACTCGTCTGTTCTGAACCTTTCTAAAGGTCTAAGCCTCGCTTGTTCTCTCCGCACTTCAAGTGGTTCCCAGCCTAAATCCCCTAAGAGACCTGTCACACTTGTGTTTTTATCATAACAATTTTTAACGAATCTAGCGGATTTTCTCTGGACTTTATCTAATTCTTTTTGCCAAATTTTCTCCCACGGATCCCAAATACTTGCGGCATATTCCAAATGAGGTCTAACTAGAGCAAAATAACACCTCTCTTTAACTTTTTCATTACATTTCCCCACCACCCGTTTTATGAAGCCAAGTTTCTTTAAAGCTGATCCGCATATTGTCCTCATATGTGCTCCCCATGAAAGGCGTGGTGTTAGAACAACCCCCAAATATTTAACTTGATTTGCCGTAGTCAATACTGAACCCTCTATTTTGTAGTTTATATCCTGTTCTTCGCTTCCTTTATTCCAAAATTTCAAAACTGCACATTTATCTATATTAAGTGTTAATCCCCATTTATTGCACCATTCCGAGATATTGTCTAAGTCTCTAGAGAGTAGCTCGCGATCTAGTTGGCTCCTTATTTCCCTGTATATCACCGTGTCGTCAGCAAATAACCTTAGATTGCTACTAACGTGTGTGCTTAAGTCATTTATGTATATTAAGAACAGAAGAGGCCCTATTACACTTCCCTGGGGGACGCCCGAAGTAACATCTCTCTCCGTTGAGCACAACCCATCTATGACTACTATTTGTTTGCGGTTTGACAAGAAGTCTCTAATCCAATTAATTATTTTCTCATTGATCCCATAGTATTTAAGTTTATGTAACAATTTATTGTGTGGGACTTTGTCGAAGGCTTTTTTGAAATCCAGGAATACTGCATCGACTTGGGTGTTGTTTTCTCCCGATCTAAGTATATCGTGAATGAAGAGACCAAGTTGTGTTTCGCAAGATCTGCTTTTCCTAAATCCGTGCTGGTTGTGGATTAGTATTTTCCTACTATCAAGAAATTTCATAATGTTAGTGACAATAATGTGTTCCAATATTTTACAAGAGATCGACGTTAAAGAAATGGGTCGGTAATTGGTTGGTTTATCCCTATCGCCGCCTTTATAGATGGGAGTTATATGGGCTAGCTTCCAGTCGCGAGGCACTGAGCCTTCTTCTATCGATTTTAGAAAAACAATATGTAAAAATGGGGCAATGTCGTCAGCTAATTCCTTTAATATTCTAGCAGGTATTTCTTCCGGACCAGGTGCCTTGTGTGCTTTGATACTACGGAACAGATGTACTATTCCCTGCTTGGTCAGTGTAAGATCGCTCATGTGTTCCCCGGGTGGGTGTGGAGGATCGTTTGGTGCTTTTGTGTTTTTGTTGTAGACGCTCTGGAAAAAATGGTTTAAAATATTTGCCTTTTTCACGCTATCTGTAATGATTTCTCCATTTTCCGTCTTCAAAGAGTGAACAGTGGGACGTTTACCCTGTATTTCCCTAACATAGGACCAGAATGACTTTGGATTTTCCTCAAGATATTCGCTTAGCATTTTAGATTTAAAAGAGTGTAGTGCTGTGCGCATAATACTTTTCGTCTTACTACGACATTCTTTTAGTAGCTGTTTGGTTGTATTCACATAAATTATATCGTCACTTTTTAAACTCTTTTTGAATTTTGACTGTAGCTTTCTTTGCCTTCTTAATGCCGATCTGACTTCCCCGTTGTACCATCTAGGTTCCTTACTGTCGCATTTGAGTTTGGACGGGATGTACGTCTTTATTCCTTCGCGTAAAATATTTAAGAAATAATTCCAAGTGTTCTCTGTATTTGTTGTCAGTGTTTTTGTCTTGTATTCTGGTAATTTTATCTTTAAATATTCTCTTAGTCCGTTAAAATTTGCCTTGTTGTATAGGTATATTTTACGCTTTTCTTTGTTTATTTTGACGAACTTAGTTTTTAACTCCACAAGAATAGCCTTATGGTCACTGATTCCGTCTATTATTTCAATGTTAGTGATGATTTCGGGCATAGAAGTCGCAAAGATGTCTAGTATGCTTTGGCCCCGTGTTGGTGATTTAACTATTTGTTCTAAGGAGTGTTTTGTGAATATATGAAGGAGTTCTTGGCATGAATCTCTGTTTTTGGCAGATGTTAGATAGGTCTTCGAGAGTGCAGTTGCGTGTAGTGCCAGAGGCCATCCAAAACCAACAATTACTCGCGAAATTACTACTAATGATAATCGGTCATTTCAGCAGTCAAATTTTAAATTATAATACCTTTGTGATCTTATGCGGGACTAATTGGGGCTGGTAATATTTCCTCACTGTGTTTGAACCGATCCTTCGGATTGGGCGACGAATGTAACCTCCTGCTTCTCAGTGTCTACCAACCCAAGCTATCAATTCGTAAATAGATACTTCCGTTCGTTCCCAACGATTGTATATCAAGAAAATGTTAGCTTTTAGACGACGTCTGTGCTGTTCCGAAATTAAATCCATCTGCCCAGAATTGGAAATACAGGGTTCGTCCGGAAAATAAGTGTACTGACTCCTGGGCTGGGCGCGCCGCTCCAGGCGCGCCCAGCACCGCTCTGACGGGCTGCGATTGGAGGGGGGTATGTTGGCAAGCGACGCTGAAAAAGGCAGTCGGCTCTGAGCTGTGGTGTAGTGAGGAGCTCTGTTAACGCGAACCTCCACGCTCGACCCACGTCACGGAACGCGATGCCGAAGCAGCGTTATTCCATCAAATTTGCGGTAAAGCTTGGGAAATCGTCTACCGAAACTGTCGGTATGATTAACCAGGCTTACGGGGAGTCAGCCATGTCCAGAAACATGATCTTTCGGTGGCACAAGATGTTCGTGGAGGGCAGAGAAGAGGTCGACGACGAGTCTTCGAGAGGTTCCCGATGATGCCTTCGCGGGAGCGTTCCAGGAATGGGAACGCCGCTGGAACAAGTGTATCTACTCACAGGGGTCCTACTTTGAGGAATATTAGCTTAAGATATGTAAAAGTGTAATAAATTTTTTTTCCTGAGCTCAGTACACTTATTTTCCGGACGAACCCTGTACTCACCGCGTATATTTAATAGGTATCCGATGCGGAATAACGTCTATTCTTTCAATTTTTACTCAAGTTCTTCCACATTATTTGTTCGGTCAACCTAATTCATACGAACTAATTTCTTTGAAACAGTTCAGCAGGTGTTCACGATGAATATTCCACATAGTTGGTCGGTCGGTCAGATGTTAACTCGCGGTTCTTTTGCGAGTGAGATTATGAGATCTCTGACTTAACAATGTTGGGATATGGAGTAAAATACATTGAAAGCCTGAACTTGTTGCTATCGTTATTTGGGTTTTGGAAAAAAACATATTATTCCACGTGACTTTTTTGCGGCAGTGATGCAGGTATGTTTGTGAAGGCATATCATTCGTTAAAAAATGTCTCGTATATTTTTTAAATACATATTTGCATAGTGATAATATTCATCTACATCTACATCTACTTAATACCCCGCAAGCCGCCGCAAGGGCGTGTGGCGGGGGGTGCTAGGACACCACCCATAATTTAGAAAAGAAAAAAAAACCGCATGCAATAACGACAAAATCATATATAAAAAAACATGGCATACATTCATGCATGAACACTTACACCCCACACACATGCAAACACTCAAACTACCAACTAACATACACATGCACCTGAAAGTATACCTAACATCTCTATAGTGTTTAATTTTGTTCCGACTTGTAAATTCAACGTTTTTAATATTTCTAAAGTGACTTCGGTTTCTTGCTATTATGATTACTGATTGTTCGGGGAAAGAATGAGTATTTGTACCTATCTGTCTTGGAATCTATCTCCCTTAGTTTATCTTTGTGGTCTGATCTACCTAAGTAGTGTGGGGCCATTATAATTCCTTCAGTGTCATATTTAAACTCGTCTGTTCTGAACCTTTCTAAAGGTCTAAGCCTCGCTTGTTCTCTCCGCACTTCAAGTGGTTCCCAGCCTAAATCCCCTAAGAGACCTGTCACACTTGTGTTTTTATCATAACAATTTTTAACGAATCTAGCGGATTTTCTCTGGACTTTATCTAATTCTTTTTGCCAAATTTTCTCCCACGGATCCCAAATACTTGCGGCATATTCCAAATGAGGTCTAACTAGAGCAAAATAACACCTCTCTTTAACTTTTTCATTACATTTCCCCACCACCCGTTTTATGAAGCCAAGTTTCTTTAAAGCTGATCCGCATATTGTCCTCATATGTGCTCCCCATGAAAGGCGTGGTGTTAGAACAACCCCCAAATATTTAACTTGATTTGCCGTAGTCAATACTGAACCCTCTATTTTGTAGTTTATATCCTGTTCTTCGCTTCCTTTATTCCAAAATTTCAAAACTGCACATTTATCTATATTAAGTGTTAATCCCCATTTATTGCACCATTCCGAGATATTGTCTAAGTCTCTAGAGAGTAGCTCGCGATCTAGTTAGCTCCTTATTTCCCTGTATATCACCGTGTCGTCAGCAAATAACCTTAGATTGCTACTAACGTGTGTGCTTAAGTCATTTATGTATATTAAGAACAGAAGAGGCCCTATTACACTTCCCTGGGGGACGCCCGAAGTTACATCTCTCTCCGTTGAGCACAACCCATCTATGACTACTATTTGTTTGCGGTTTGACAAGAAGTCTCTAATCCAATTAATTATTTTCTCATTGATCCCATAGTATTTAAGTTTATGTAACAATTTATTGTGTGGGACTTTGTCGAAGGCTTTTTTGAAATCCAGGAATACTGCATCGACTTGGGTGTTGTTTTCTCCCGATCTAAGTATATCGTGAATGAAGAGACCAAGTTGTGTTTCGCAAGATCTGCTTTTCCTAAATCCGTGCTGGTTGTGGATTAGTATTTTCCTACTATCAAGAAATTTCATAATGTTAGTGACAATAATGTGTTCCAATATTTTACAAGAGATCGATGTTAAAGAAATGGGTCGGTAATTGGTTGGTTTATCTCTATCGCCGCCTTTATAGATGGGAGTTATATGGGCTAGCTTCCAGTCGCGAGGCACTGAGCCTTCTTCTATCGATTTTAGAAAAACAATATGTAAAAATGGGGCAATGTCGTCAGCTAATTCCTTTAATATTCTAGCAGGTATTTCTTCCGGACCAGGTGCCTTGTGTGCTTTGATACTACGGAGCAGATGTACTATTCCCTGCTTGGTCAGTGTAAGATCGCTCATGTGTTCCCCGGGTGGGTGTGGAGGATCGTTTGGTGCTTTTGTGTTTTTGTTGTAGACGCTCTGGAAAAAATGGTTTAACATATTTGCCTTTTTCACGCTATCTGTAATGATTTCTCCATTTTCCGTCTTCAAAGAGTGAACAGTGGGACGTTTACCCTGTATTTCCCTAACATAGGACCAGAATGACTTTGGATTTTCCTCAAGATATTCGCTTAGCATTTTAGATTTAAAAGAGTGTAGTGCTGTGCGCATAATACTTTTCGTCTTACTACGACATTCTTTTAGTAGCTGTTTGGTTGTATTCACATAAATTATATCGTCACTTTTTAAACTCTTTTTGAATTTTGACTGTAGCTTTCTTTGCCTTCTTAATGCCGATCTGACTTCCCCGTTGTACCATCTAGGTTCCTTACTGTCGCATTTGAGTTTGGACGGGATGTACGTCTTTATTCCTTCGCGTAAAATATTTAAGAAATAATTCCAAGTGTTCTCTGTATTTGTTGTCAGTGTTTTTGTCTTGTATTCTGGTAATTTTATCTTTAAATATTCTCTTAGTCCGTTAAAATTTGCCTTGTTGTATAGGTATATTTTACGCTTTTCGTTGTTTATTTTGACGAACTTAGTTTTTAACTCCACAAGAATAGCCTTATGGTCACTGATTCCGTCTATTATTTCAATGTTAGTAATGATTTCGGGCATAGAAGTCGCAAAGATGTCTAGTATGCTTTGGCCCCGTGTTGGTGATTTAACTATTTGTTCTTAGGAGTGTTTTGTGAATATATGAAGGAGTTCTTGGCATGAATCTCTGTTTTTGACAGATTTTCCTACGCAGTAGTCGTCCCAGTCAATTGACGGTAGATTTGTGTCACCAGCGATTATAGTAATACTGTTGCTTTGTCTGCTGCTGATAGTGGATATTTGTTCGTCGAGCTTGTGTAGGACATCTGTGTTAGAATCTGGGGGTCTATAAAATGAACACACGTATAAGCTTCTGCCGTTGTAGTCCTTAATGTTGCACCAAACGCTTTCTATGTCATCTACGTCGCATTCATATCGTTGGCTACTAAGATGTGACTTTACTGCAATGAATACTCCCCCACCCAACCTATTTGGTCTGTCCCTTCTGTAAATTGTGAAACTGTTTGGAAAAACCTCATTGTTTGCTATATCTCCCGTGAGCCAACTTTCTGTTCCAACTACTATGTCTGCGTTTGTACTGACAAAAATATGTTCAATATCCGATATTTTGTTTCTAATGCTACGGCATTTTAATGTTATAATTTTAATTTGGCCAATTAATTTTTGTTTTTCGGTTTTATGTACGCTAACAAAACTGTTTTGAGACGATTCGTGGTGAACAGAGACAAAAGAATTACATTCACTTGCATCGCTACCTGTTATGTATGTAGAGGCACCAATTTTATTAAATTTACGTGGGTTATATGTTGTTTTAACGCAAGTATTTGTTTGTTCAATTTTTTTGGGGATATGAGAGGCATTACCTGAACTGAATTGACAAAAAGCGCTGGATTCTACTTTATGTTTCCCAATATATGACCTACGCTCTTGCCTACCAGCTATGCTAAACCCTCGAAACGTGATATTAATACCATATCTACATTTATTGAAATTTCTTTGGTATTATACCAGTGTAAATATCTTGACTTGGGACATTTACTTTTTAAATGTTGTGCTTGCGATTTCTACCAGCCGTTTCCTTCGTGGCAAGGTGGAAGGGAAGGAGAACCCCTCTTGTCACCTGACTGTCGTCCCAGCGAGCAAGCGAGCGCGCGCCAGACCCCATGTCCCCCTCCGAGGGACCCCCAACCGCTGCGATGACTTCACCGAGGCAACGGCTGTGGATCGTGAGGTCCGGAAGACGAGTCGTTGGGCGCCGGTGCAAATAGAAGGAGGGGAATGACTTCCGCTCACACTCGGAAGGAGAGACATTGGGGGGGGGGGAGAGGGGTGAGAGCAAGGGAAGAATCCTTAAGGAAAGTAATTAGTGCCCTTATTCATTATGTCGACGGTTAATCATTCTTATGAACCGAGCCACTCTTCATCATCTTAAATTATTGGTTTGGGGGGTGTGAAGAAATGGAGGAAGGAGTGAAGAAGAGAGGGTGAACAGGAATGAATAGCCAACAAACAAAGTAGGGTCTAATCACTGACATATTCGTTGAGGTAAAAACAATTTAAGGACTCCTTCAAAGTTCTCCTCTGAACCGCACCGAAGCACCAAACACCCACCCGCTGTCTGCCCGCGTGCCCTTCCCCCCCCCCCCCCCCGCTTGGAGACGACGACAGAGCGCAAACGCGTTTAAATGCAGGGTGTGAAGACATCTGCATAATACCCTTCGAGGGCTGCCGCAAGAGCGTGTGGCGGGCGGTGTTAGGTCCCCATCAATGCATGCACAATTCCAATCATGTTACTCCTGCAATAATATTAGTTTGATCATGCACTCGAATAATTTTAACCACACGAAAGAAAGTACTTATGTGCAACAATATTCAATAAAAGGACACGTATATTCAAATCACGCTGTAGAACTTTTACAAATATATTTACTATTACAAATAAAAAGAATGACATGCAGGATATCGACAAATACATACCCACCAATTCTAATTATATCCTACGCGATTGCTGTGATATCTACTTTGATCTCTAATGGTACGAGGAAAACACGGCATTTTAAATCTATCCGTTTTACTTTCTATCTCCCTGATTTTACGTTGGCTATATGATCTTCTATAATAAGTCTGTAATATGCATTTAATATCCTCCGATAAGCTAGGAGCTTGTAATATGTCTTAAATATCCTCGGGGAAGTAAAATTCGGTCAAATATACGCAGTAAAATAAACCTGCATTTAAACCCACGGTCAACTAGTGGCTCCCATCCTAATTCTTCCAATGGGTTCGTGACACTCACTGCCACCTTGTTCATAACAACTTTTAACAAACCTAGTCGCTCTATGCTGGAACGCGGATCTCTTCTCAGCATCACTAACCTTGAACCATAGGTTTATGCATGCGACATGACTGCTGTTGCTGATTTTGATAGTAGAAATGGAAACATTCGCCACAAAGTTTCAGAATAATTTACCCCCCCCCCTCCTATGCGTCTTAAATGCCATTCTTTAGGACCCCTCATCACTTGCGGGAAGAATGACAATTGAAAACAACACGCAGTCCATCCCTCTGATTATAATTATGCATTTACTGAATTTCAGAAGACATAGAGCAAGGTAAATATTGGGAAAGATGGTGAAAGGCTTGCGAGAATAGGAAACAATTATTGAAAGTTACAAAGATGAATAATGAAAAGATAAGGCCATATAAAGGGCAAATGGAGCTCTTTCTGACTGGTCTTAAATAAAAAGTATGAAACGAGGAGGAATAATATCACTGGGGTTGTTTAATGGTGTTATTTATAAGTGTGTGTGAGGGGTGGATGGAAGAATGAGGCAGGTATAAGAACAGAACACGCAAAAGCTACTGTTCTCCTGTACGGCAACAATGATTGACCAATCATCGTGGGCATATTCCATTAAGTAACTGGGAATGTCACTGCAAGTGTACTTGGCCTAAACGAATGCAGTAGTATTTCACAAAGAGCATTAGGGAGAGTGGTCGAAGACTTTGTGCAATGCAAAAGACCACGGCGGAAGTTTGAAGGGAATTACGGCCCCGATCCTGTCTAATACCACACGTAAAATGCTTTTCCCTACTAAAGGCCGAATACGTATTTATAAATTTAAAATATTCCACAAAAATGTGAAAAAGTAGTTTAAGTATTCAAACTTAAAAAACTGATTGTTTACAATGAAGTCATGAAAAATTAAACGAACAGTCATTGGCCGATATCGGAGTGCCGGTCTTTTTTTGAAAGTGTTCCTTGAAAAGACACTCACGCATATTTATTTTTAATGGCTTAATCTCATTATTGAGACATTTTCTAAAAATTACCTAAACGATACTCGGGACTCCGCTGCTAACTGGGTTAATTTTTTAAATTAGAAAAATATTTCAAAACATTTTTTTTTAATTTTCAACCTCAAAACGAAACGTATTAGAAAATGCATTCACTTCAGTAGAGTTAAAGAAAACACATGTTATCTCCTGAGTATATTTCTTTGAATGCTATTAGTCAACCAGGATAAACAAATGCTTATTCCCTTGAATCGAGATTTTCTCATGCTCATTTAAACTTCAAAATTTGAGCAATGAATGAGCCAACCCACTTTGACTTCATAACATGTTGGCTCTGAAGCAGGCATCATTAGGGGTTGTTCTCCAAATATTTATTATATTGATTAAATATGACATGCTTACTTTTATTTTCCATGAGAAGAAAGACTACTATAAAGAGCTACAATAAAAAGATAAGATATGTGGACCAATTCTATTTTATGTGCTCCAAAGTCATATTGAAAATTAGAAATACAGGAACTGTTACCGATTATAACCTGAATTTTAAGTTACTTGTTGATTTGTAGCTACGTTTGACAGAGTGCACAGCCATTAGACTCTCGAGGCATCGAAGCAGTCGGCCTGCCCCTTCGGCAAGCCACGTTTTCCCCCACCCCCGTCTCCACCCCCTTCCCCGCGCGCCGAGGGCAAGGTGCCCTTGGTCCTCCACTTGTTCGTGTTGTGGAAAGGTGAATGGCAGTGCATGCAGAGTATTTGGTGCTTTGAACCGTGCTCTGATCCACTGCGGCAGTCCTTTACTCCTCCCATCCTCCTAACGCCAGCATTCTTTGGATATTCAAAGCCAGACACTCTTCAATCTAACACCCATTCATACTTGGCGTGCACATGGCCTGGTCCTGGTAGAACTAGCAGACTCGAGGACTTTTTCTTCCCAAGGAAAATACGGGATAGCAACTGCAGGGTTATAGACAGCAAAAATCCCACTTGCCACCCTCAGCGTCTAGATATAATATTTAGTTCTACTCACTTTCACTAATCTCGTGTGTTTTGTTGTCAAAACCCATTCTTTCCGAATGACCGCATGGGACTGCCATTAAAGAAAGAAGTGCACGTCACAGTATTGCTTACTCTGCTTTGTTTGTTTTCAAGTTCCTCTGCCTGTCCCTCGTCTCTCTCTCACTGTGGGGGGAGCACGCCGTCCGCTGCCTGCGGTGTGCCACATTCCCATTATATGAGGATCGTTTTATTCTAGAGCAGGATTTAGATTGCATTACTAAATGGTGTTCTAACTGGGGATTGACTCTAAATTATAATAAATGTTCAGTGGTAAATTTCTTTAAAAGATCAACGGGATTTGCTTACAAATTAGCTGGAGGTGACCTAGCAGTAGTTGATACGGTAAAATACCTAGGTGTCACATTCACCAAAGACTTAACTTGGGGGACTCACATACGTAAAGTCTGCGGTCAAGCATATAAAAAATTGGGATTAATTAGACGCATTGTCGGCAAAAGTGACTCGAAGGTCAAGGAACGTTGTTACCACGCTCTTGTAAGGCCTCATTTAGAATACGCATGCAGCGTGTGGGATCCGAGTGAAAAAGGTCTCATTCGGGAAATTGAGAAGGTTCAACGCCGGGCAGCCCGTTTTGTAAAAAATTCCTACGATAAAACGCAAAGCGTCACCGAAATGCTCATGGATTTGGGGTGGGAATCATTGGCTGAGAGACGATTCAATGCAAGATTGAAATTATTAAATAAATTTAGATCCGCATGTTTCAGCACCGAGGTCTCGCAAATTATTCGTACTCCTACATACATTAGTCGCTTGGATCATGCATATAAAATTCGGGAAATAGATGCCAGAACTAGCCGACTCAAGGACTCCTTCTTCCCACGGAAAATACGGGATAGCAACTGCAGGGTTATAGATAGCAAAAATTCCACTTGCCACCCTCAGCGTCTAATAAATAATTAGTTGTATTTAAATGCATGCTCTTCCACTAACCTTATGTTTTGTTATAATAACCCATTCTTTCCGAATTACCTCATTCATGTTCTGTTCATCTGTTTTTAAGTTTCCCTTTCAATCCCTCGTCCCTCTCCGCGGGGGGAAATTCCTGCTACCTGCAACGTTGGGTCGCATTCCCTGCCTTTTAAAGACTCTTTGGGGGCAGAGTGTTTCGTGGTGCATTTTCATGTGGTGTTTCAATTTCTTGCTTGTTGTGTCCTGGCTTCCGTGTTGTAGGATGTCTTTCGTGCTGCATCATGGGGTGCAGTTTTTTAGTTGTTTTGCGGTTTATGTGTTTGCATGAGTATTGGATGAAGGGATTTTTGCATGAGTGTGTGCGCTGCTGTGGGTGTAATTTTCCGTGTTGTTTTTTTTTTTTGCATGTGGTATTTTTCTTTTTTACGGTTGGTGACCTAACACCCCCCGCCACACGCCCTTGCGGCGGCTTGCGGGGCATTATGTAGATGTAGATGTTCCCTACCACCACAGCCTTTGGGGTCGAGGACCATGCGTTGCATGCCCATTTGGTAGTTGGATTTCCCCCTCTTACTTCTTTTCAATTCTGCATGACCTGTCTAGCTATGGTAGAGGTCTGTCGCACAAATGGTTGTGGTTCATTTTCATTTTCTTGTTTGCATAACATGCAACTAATTCATCAGGTGAATTAACCCCTATTTTGAATTAATCTTCCTCCAGCATGTATACAAATTTGAACGTTATTTAATAGTTTTTTACTGAATATTTTTTCCCTTCTTCTCCCATATCCTCCCTTATCACTCACCCTTCCCATCTGGGTGCTTGTGCCCCCTGCCACACGCCTTTTGGTGGGCCAAGGAGTATTTATGTGAAGGTCCTTTGGCTCTCCTCGTACTGCCTTCCCTTCCGTCATGTTTCTCAAGCATTCACTGTCTCCGCTCGGAATGTGTGCTCAATCCATTCAATATTCATTCAGTATTCATTCAGTTCAATCCAGGATTCTCCTCTTGCTTTATTCCATCACCGTTTCCTTCGTTAGTCTCCTACATTCCTACTTCGACGACTCCCAATTGATCTTTAGCATCCGGCATTAGGTTTCGAAAGCGACTGCTCTTATTTGCCACTTAGTAATTCCCTCAGGCCTTTCAGTCTCCGCGTTTGTACGCTTGCCTCCTCGTGTCCCCTTTGGAAATATCGCTCGCCTCTTTACGGTGAACACCTCAGAGCTATTCTTTGCTGGATACTCCTTAAGATCTCCCTCAAGGACATTCCGTGCTCCTTCCAAGGTAGGCCTACGATTCCAATCGCCCCGATTTATAACATCTTCAAGCAGAATCAACCTGCATCTTCTCTCTTCCACGACATAAGATTCAAGTTTTATTGATGCTTATTTTCATGCTAATCCTTAATGAACTTTAACTCTAATGTTCAATTGTGCCAGCGAGTTTTCCGAATGTTTCCCTACCGCTGCGACAGCACCCGCTGAGTGAGTGCTTAGTCAAGGAGTTGGATTCTGGAGTTACTCATTTTCACGCGAGCTGAGGAACAAGATAACGTTTAAGCGTCGTTGTTGCTAGAAAAGCTATGCTTATGATATATAACTTTTGTCTCCATTTGACCTAACTGTAAGGTGACCACGTTTCTGCCCATATCAAAGTTTTAACTAGTCTTTTCTTAATATCCTTACTAAACGTCCCTGTCATCAACCCCATCCTCCTTGTGAAGGCCTCTTTGCCTAGCGCAATTGTTCTCCTTACTTCGTCCCTACTACTTTGACCGTGTTGGTCCAAAACACTTCCGAGATACGTAAACTGTTCTACCTGCTCTAGTTTTTGCCCTTCTATTTTAATGTTAAGCTTAGCCTTTTTCTTTCTAGAGAATCGCATTACCTTTCTTTTATTAATATTGATTCTCATCCCATACCTGTCGCACTGAATTTCCAATTCACTAAGCAATACTTGCAGCCCCTTGGCTGACTGACAAACTAAAGCTTGGTCATCTACATCTACATCTACTCAATACCCCGCAAGCCGCCGCAAGGGCGTGTGGCGGGGGGTGCTAGGACACCACCCATAATTTAGAAAAGAAAAATAATTAAAAAAAAATCGCATGCAATAACGACAAAATCATATATAAAAAAAAACATGGCATACATTCATGCATGAACACTTACACCCCACACACATGCAAACACTCAAACTACCAACTAACATACACATGCACCTGAAAGTATACCTAACATCTCTATAGTGTTTAATTTTGTTCCGACTTGTAAATTCAAAGTTTTTAATATTTCTAAAGTGACTTCGGTTTCTTGCTATTATGATTACTGATTGTTCGGGGAAAGAATGATTATTTGTACCTATCTGTCTTGGAATCTATCTCCCTTAGTTTATCTTTGTGGTCTGATCTACCTAAGTAGTGTGGGGCCATTATAATTCCTTCAGTGTCATATTTAAACTCGTTTGTTCTGAACCTTTCTAAAAGTCTAAGCCTCGCTTGTTCTCTCCGCACTTCAAGTGGTTCCCAGCCTAAATCCCCTAAGAGACCTGTCACACTTGTGTTTTTATCATAACAATTTTTAACAAATCTAGCGGATTTTCTCTGGACTTTATCTAATTCTTTTTGCCAAATTTTCTCCCACGGATCCCAAATACTTGCGGCATATTCCAAATGAGGTCTAACTAGAGCAAAATAACACCTCTCTTTAACTTTTTCATTACATTTCCCCACCACCCGTTTTATGAAGCCAAGTTTCTTTAAAGCTGATCCGCATATTGTCCTCATATGTGCTCCCCATGAAAGGCGTGGTGTTAGAACAACCCCCAAATATTTAACTTGATTTGCCGTAGTCAATACTGAACCCTCTATTTTGTAGTTTATATCCTGTTCTTCGCTTCCTTTATTCCAAAATTTCAAAACTGCACATTTATCTATATTAAGTGTTAATCCCCATTTATTGCACCATTCCGAGATATTGTCTAAGTCTCTAGAGAGTAGCTCGCGATCTAGTTGGCTCCTTATTTCCCTGTATATCACCGTGTCGTCAGCAAATAACCTTAGATTGCTACTAACGTGTGTGCTTAAGTCATTTATGTATATTAAGAACAGAAGAGGCCCTATTACACTTCCCTGGGGGACGCCCGAAGTAACATCTCTCTCCGTTGAGCACAACCCATCTATGACTACTATTTGTTTGCGGTTTGACAAGAAGTCTCTAATCCAATTAATTATTTTCTCATTGATCCCATAGTATTTAAGTTTATGTAACAATTTATTGTGTGGGACTTTGTCGAAGGCTTTTTTGAAATCCAGGAATACTGCATCGACTTGGGTGTTGTTTTCTCCCGATCTAAGTATATCGTGAATGAAGAGACCAAGTTGTGTTTCGCAAGATCTGCTTTTCCTAAATCCGTGCTGGTTGTGGATTAGTATTTTCCTACTATCAAGAAATTTCATAATGTTAGTGACAATAATGTGTTCCAATATTTTACAAGAGATCGACGTTAAAGAAATGGGTCGGTAATTGGTTGGTTTATCCCTATCGCCGCCTTTATAGATGGGAGTTATATGGGCTAGCTTCCAGTCGCGAGGCACTGAGCCTTCTTCTATCGATTTTAGAAAAACAATATGTAAAAATGGGGCAATGTCGTCAGCTAATTCCTTTAATATTCTAGCAGGTATTTCTTCCGGACCAGGTGCCTTGTGTGCTTTGATACTACGGAACAGATGTACTATTCCCTGCTTGGTCAGTGTAAGATCGCTCATGTGTTCCCCGGGTGGGTGTGGAGGATCGTTTGGTGCTTTTGTGTTTTTGTTGTAGACGCTCTGGAAAAAATGGTTTAAAATATTTGCCTTTTTCACGCTATCTGTAATGATTTCTCCATTTTCCGTCTTCAAAGAGTGAACAGTGGGACGTTTACCCTGTATTTCCCTAACATAGGACCAGAATGACTTTGGATTTTCCTCAAGATATTCGCTTAGCATTTTAGATTTAAAAGAGTGTAGTGCTGTGCGCATAATACTTTTCGTCTTACTACGACATTCTTTTAGTAGCTGTTTGGTTGTATTCACATAAATTATATCGTCACTTTTTAAACTCTTTTTGAATTTTGACTGTAGCTTTCTTTGCCTTCTTAATGCCGATCTGACTTCCCCGTTGTACCATCTAGGTTCCTTACTGTCGCATTTGAGTTTGGACGGGATGTACGTCTTTATTCCTTCGCGTAAAATATTTAAGAAATAATTCCAAGTGTTCTCTGTATTTGTTGTCAGTGTTTTTGTCTTGTATTCTGGTAATTTTATCTTTAAATATTCTCTTAGTCCGTTAAAATTTGCCTTGTTGTATAGGTATATTTTACGCTTTTCTTTGTTTATTTTGACGAACTTAGTTTTTAACTCCACAAGAATAGCCTTATGGTCACTGATTCCGTCTATTATTTCAATGTTAGTGATGATTTCGGGCATAGAAGTCGCAAAGATGTCTAGTATGCTTTGGCCCCGTGTTGGTGATTTAACTATTTGTTCTAAGGAGTGTTTTGTGAATATATGAAGGAGTTCTTGGCATGAATCTCTGTTTTTGGCAGATGTTAGATAGGTCTTCGAGAGTGCAGTTGCGTGTAGTGCCAGAGGCCATCCAAAACCAACAATTACTCGCGAAATTACTACTAATGATAATCGGTCATTTCAGCAGTCAAATTTTAAATTATAATACCTTTGTGATCTTATGCGGGACTAATTGGGGCTGGTAATATTTCCTCACTGTGTTTGAACCGATCCTTCGGATTGGGCGACGAATGTAACCTCCTGCTTCTCAGTGTCTACCAACCCAAGCTATCAATTCGTAAATAGATACTTCCGTTCGTTCCCAACGATTGTATATCAAGAAAATGTTAGCTTTTAGACGACGTCTGTGCTGTTCCGAAATTAAATCCATCTGCCCAGAATTGGAAATACAGGGTTCGTCCGGAAAATAAGTGTACTGACTCCTGGGCTGGGCGCGCCGCTCCAGGCGCGCCCAGCACCGCTCTGACGGGCTGCGATTGGAGGGGGGTATGTTGGCAAGCGACGCTGAAAAAGGCAGTCGGCTCTGAGCTGTGGTGTAGTGAGGAGCTCTGTTAACGCGAACCTCCACGCTCGACCCACGTCACGGAACGCGATGCCGAAGCAGCGTTATTCCATCAAATTTGCGGTAAAGCTTGGGAAATCGTCTACCGAAACTGTCGGTATGATTAACCAGGCTTACGGGGAGTCAGCCATGTCCAGAAACATGATCTTTCGGTGGCACAAGATGTTCGTGGAGGGCAGAGAAGAGGTCGACGACGAGTCTTCGAGAGGTTCCCGATGATGCCTTCGCGGGAGCGTTCCAGGAATGGGAACGCCGCTGGAACAAGTGTATCTACTCACAGGGGTCCTACTTTGAGGAATATTAGCTTAAGATATGTAAAAGTGTAATAAATTTTTTTTCCTGAGCTCAGTACACTTATTTTCCGGACGAACCCTGTACTCACCGCGTATATTTAATAGGTATCCGATGCGGAATAACGTCTATTCTTTCAATTTTTACTCAAGTTCTTCCACATTATTTGTTCGGTCAACCTAATTCATACGAACTAATTTCTTTGAAACAGTTCAGCAGGTGTTCACGATGAATATTCCACATAGTTGGTCGGTCGGTCAGATGTTAACTCGCGGTTCTTTTGCGAGTGAGATTATGAGATCTCTGACTTAACAATGTTGGGATATGGAGTAAAATACATTGAAAGCCTGAACTTGTTGCTATCGTTATTTGGGTTTTGGAAAAAAACATATTATTCCACGTGACTTTTTTGCGGCAGTGATGCAGGTATGTTTGTGAAGGCATATCATTCGTTAAAAAATGTCTCGTATATTTTTTAAATACATATTTGCATAGTGATAATATTCATCTACATCTACATCTACTTAATACCCCGCAAGCCGCCGCAAGGGCGTGTGGCGGGGGGTGCTAGGACACCACCCATAATTTAGAAAAGAAAAAAAAACCGCATGCAATAACGACAAAATCATATATAAAAAAACATGGCATACATTCATGCATGAACACTTACACCCCACACACATGCAAACACTCAAACTACCAACTAACATACACATGCACCTGAAAGTATACCTAACATCTCTATAGTGTTTAATTTTGTTCCGACTTGTAAATTCAACGTTTTTAATATTTCTAAAGTGACTTCGGTTTCTTGCTATTATGATTACTGATTGTTCGGGGAAAGAATGAGTATTTGTACCTATCTGTCTTGGAATCTATCTCCCTTAGTTTATCTTTGTGGTCTGATCTACCTAAGTAGTGTGGGGCCATTATAATTCCTTCAGTGTCATATTTAAACTCGTCTGTTCTGAACCTTTCTAAAGGTCTAAGCCTCGCTTGTTCTCTCCGCACTTCAAGTGGTTCCCAGCCTAAATCCCCTAAGAGACCTGTCACACTTGTGTTTTTATCATAACAATTTTTAACGAATCTAGCGGATTTTCTCTGGACTTTATCTAATTCTTTTTGCCAAATTTTCTCCCACGGATCCCAAATACTTGCGGCATATTCCAAATGAGGTCTAACTAGAGCAAAATAACACCTCTCTTTAACTTTTTCATTACATTTCCCCACCACCCGTTTTATGAAGCCAAGTTTCTTTAAAGCTGATCCGCATATTGTCCTCATATGTGCTCCCCATGAAAGGCGTGGTGTTAGAACAACCCCCAAATATTTAACTTGATTTGCCGTAGTCAATACTGAACCCTCTATTTTGTAGTTTATATCCTGTTCTTCGCTTCCTTTATTCCAAAATTTCAAAACTGCACATTTATCTATATTAAGTGTTAATCCCCATTTATTGCACCATTCCGAGATATTGTCTAAGTCTCTAGAGAGTAGCTCGCGATCTAGTTAGCTCCTTATTTCCCTGTATATCACCGTGTCGTCAGCAAATAACCTTAGATTGCTACTAACGTGTGTGCTTAAGTCATTTATGTATATTAAGAACAGAAGAGGCCCTATTACACTTCCCTGGGGGACGCCCGAAGTTACATCTCTCTCCGTTGAGCACAACCCATCTATGACTACTATTTGTTTGCGGTTTGACAAGAAGTCTCTAATCCAATTAATTATTTTCTCATTGATCCCATAGTATTTAAGTTTATGTAACAATTTATTGTGTGGGACTTTGTCGAAGGCTTTTTTGAAATCCAGGAATACTGCATCGACTTGGGTGTTGTTTTCTCCCGATCTAAGTATATCGTGAATGAAGAGACCAAGTTGTGTTTCGCAAGATCTGCTTTTCCTAAATCCGTGCTGGTTGTGGATTAGTATTTTCCTACTATCAAGAAATTTCATAATGTTAGTGACAATAATGTGTTCCAATATTTTACAAGAGATCGATGTTAAAGAAATGGGTCGGTAATTGGTTGGTTTATCTCTATCGCCGCCTTTATAGATGGGAGTTATATGGGCTAGCTTCCAGTCGCGAGGCACTGAGCCTTCTTCTATCGATTTTAGAAAAACAATATGTAAAAATGGGGCAATGTCGTCAGCTAATTCCTTTAATATTCTAGCAGGTATTTCTTCCGGACCAGGTGCCTTGTGTGCTTTGATACTACGGAGCAGATGTACTATTCCCTGCTTGGTCAGTGTAAGATCGCTCATGTGTTCCCCGGGTGGGTGTGGAGGATCGTTTGGTGCTTTTGTGTTTTTGTTGTAGACGCTCTGGAAAAAATGGTTTAACATATTTGCCTTTTTCACGCTATCTGTAATGATTTCTCCATTTTCCGTCTTCAAAGAGTGAACAGTGGGACGTTTACCCTGTATTTCCCTAACATAGGACCAGAATGACTTTGGATTTTCCTCAAGATATTCGCTTAGCATTTTAGATTTAAAAGAGTGTAGTGCTGTGCGCATAATACTTTTCGTCTTACTACGACATTCTTTTAGTAGCTGTTTGGTTGTATTCACATAAATTATATCGTCACTTTTTAAACTCTTTTTGAATTTTGACTGTAGCTTTCTTTGCCTTCTTAATGCCGATCTGACTTCCCCGTTGTACCATCTAGGTTCCTTACTGTCGCATTTGAGTTTGGACGGGATGTACGTCTTTATTCCTTCGCGTAAAATATTTAAGAAATAATTCCAAGTGTTCTCTGTATTTGTTGTCAGTGTTTTTGTCTTGTATTCTGGTAATTTTATCTTTAAATATTCTCTTAGTCCGTTAAAATTTGCCTTGTTGTATAGGTATATTTTACGCTTTTCGTTGTTTATTTTGACGAACTTAGTTTTTAACTCCACAAGAATAGCCTTATGGTCACTGATTCCGTCTATTATTTCAATGTTAGTAATGATTTCGGGCATAGAAGTCGCAAAGATGTCTAGTATGCTTTGGCCCCGTGTTGGTGATTTAACTATTTGTTCTTAGGAGTGTTTTGTGAATATATGAAGGAGTTCTTGGCATGAATCTCTGTTTTTGACAGATTTTCCTACGCAGTAGTCGTCCCAGTCAATTGACGGTAGATTTGTGTCACCAGCGATTATAGTAATACTGTTGCTTTGTCTGCTGCTGATAGTGGATATTTGTTCGTCGAGCTTGTGTAGGACATCTGTGTTAGAATCTGGGGGTCTATAAAATGAACACACGTATAAGCTTCTGCCGTTGTAGTCCTTAATGTTGCACCAAACGCTTTCTATGTCATCTACGTCGCATTCATATCGTTGGCTACTAAGATGTGACTTTACTGCAATGAATACTCCCCCACCCAACCTATTTGGTCTGTCCCTTCTGTAAATTGTGAAACTGTTTGGAAAAACCTCATTGTTTGCTATATCTCCCGTGAGCCAACTTTCTGTTCCAACTACTATGTCTGCGTTTGTACTGACAAAAATATGTTCAATATCCGATATTTTGTTTCTAATGCTACGGCATTTTAATGTTATAATTTTAATTTGGCCAATTAATTTTTGTTTTTCGGTTTTATGTACGCTAACAAAACTGTTTTGAGACGATTCGTGGTGAACAGAGACAAAAGAATTACATTCACTTGCATCGCTACCTGTTATGTATGTAGAGGCACCAATTTTATTAAATTTACGTGGGTTATATGTTGTTTTAACGCAAGTATTTGTTTGTTCAATTTTTTTGGGGATATGAGAGGCATTACCTGAACTGAATTGACAAAAAGCGCTGGATTCTACTTTATGTTTCCCAATATATGACCTACGCTCTTGCCTACCAGCTATGCTAAACCCTCGAAACGTGATATTAATACCATATCTACATTTATTGAAATTTCTTTGGTATTATACCAGTGTAAATATCTTGACTTGGGACATTTACTTTTTAAATGTTGTGCTTGCGATTTCTACCAGCCGTTTCCTTCGTGGCAAGGTGGAAGGGAAGGAGAACCCCTCTTGTCACCTGACTGTCGTCCCAGCGAGCAAGCGAGCGCGCGCCAGACCCCATGTCCCCCTCCGAGGGACCCCCAACCGCTGCGATGACTTCACCGAGGCAACGGCTGTGGATCGTGAGGTCCGGAAGACGAGTCGTTGGGCGCCGGTGCAAATAGAAGGAGGGGAATGACTTCCGCTCACACTCGGAAGGAGAGACATTGGGGGGGGGGGAGAGGGGTGAGAGCAAGGGAAGAATCCTTAAGGAAAGTAATTAGTGCCCTTATTCATTATGTCGACGGTTAATCATTCTTATGAACCGAGCCACTCTTCATCATCTTAAATTATTGGTTTGGGGGGTGTGAAGAAATGGAGGAAGGAGTGAAGAAGAGAGGGTGAACAGGAATGAATAGCCAACAAACAAAGTAGGGTCTAATCACTGACATATTCGTTGAGGTAAAAACAATTTAAGGACTCCTTCAAAGTTCTCCTCTGAACCGCACCGAAGCACCAAACACCCACCCGCTGTCTGCCCGCGTGCCCTTCCCCCCCCCCCCCCCCGCTTGGAGACGACGACAGAGCGCAAACGCGTTTAAATGCAGGGTGTGAAGACATCTGCATAATACCCTTCGAGGGCTGCCGCAAGAGCGTGTGGCGGGCGGTGTTAGGTCCCCATCAATGCATGCACAATTCCAATCATGTTACTCCTGCAATAATATTAGTTTGATCATGCACTCGAATAATTTTAACCACACGAAAGAAAGTACTTATGTGCAACAATATTCAATAAAAGGACACGTATATTCAAATCACGCTGTAGAACTTTTACAAATATATTTACTATTACAAATAAAAAGAATGACATGCAGGATATCGACAAATACATACCCACCAATTCTAATTATATCCTACGCGATTGCTGTGATATCTACTTTGATCTCTAATGGTACGAGGAAAACACGGCATTTTAAATCTATCCGTTTTACTTTCTATCTCCCTGATTTTACGTTGGCTATATGATCTTCTATAATAAGTCTGTAATATGCATTTAATATCCTCCGATAAGCTAGGAGCTTGTAATATGTCTTAAATATCCTCGGGGAAGTAAAATTCGGTCAAATATACGCAGTAAAATAAACCTGCATTTAAACCCACGGTCAACTAGTGGCTCCCATCCTAATTCTTCCAATGGGTTCGTGACACTCACTGCCACCTTGTTCATAACAACTTTTAACAAACCTAGTCGCTCTATGCTGGAACGCGGATCTCTTCTCAGCATCACTAACCTTGAACCATAGGTTTATGCATGCGACATGACTGCTGTTGCTGATTTTGATAGTAGAAATGGAAACATTCGCCACAAAGTTTCAGAATAATTTACCCCCCCCCCTCCTATGCGTCTTAAATGCCATTCTTTAGGACCCCTCATCACTTGCGGGAAGAATGACAATTGAAAACAACACGCAGTCCATCCCTCTGATTATAATTATGCATTTACTGAATTTCAGAAGACATAGAGCAAGGTAAATATTGGGAAAGATGGTGAAAGGCTTGCGAGAATAGGAAACAATTATTGAAAGTTACAAAGATGAATAATGAAAAGATAAGGCCATATAAAGGGCAAATGGAGCTCTTTCTGACTGGTCTTAAATAAAAAGTATGAAACGAGGAGGAATAATATCACTGGGGTTGTTTAATGGTGTTATTTATAAGTGTGTGTGAGGGGTGGATGGAAGAATGAGGCAGGTATAAGAACAGAACACGCAAAAGCTACTGTTCTCCTGTACGGCAACAATGATTGACCAATCATCGTGGGCATATTCCATTAAGTAACTGGGAATGTCACTGCAAGTGTACTTGGCCTAAACGAATGCAGTAGTATTTCACAAAGAGCATTAGGGAGAGTGGTCGAAGACTTTGTGCAATGCAAAAGACCACGGCGGAAGTTTGAAGGGAATTACGGCCCCGATCCTGTCTAATACCACACGTAAAATGCTTTTCCCTACTAAAGGCCGAATACGTATTTATAAATTTAAAATATTCCACAAAAATGTGAAAAAGTAGTTTAAGTATTCAAACTTAAAAAACTGATTGTTTACAATGAAGTCATGAAAAATTAAACGAACAGTCATTGGCCGATATCGGAGTGCCGGTCTTTTTTTGAAAGTGTTCCTTGAAAAGACACTCACGCATATTTATTTTTAATGGCTTAATCTCATTATTGAGACATTTTCTAAAAATTACCTAAACGATACTCGGGACTCCGCTGCTAACTGGGTTAATTTTTTAAATTAGAAAAATATTTCAAAACATTTTTTTTTAATTTTCAACCTCAAAACGAAACGTATTAGAAAATGCATTCACTTCAGTAGAGTTAAAGAAAACACATGTTATCTCCTGAGTATATTTCTTTGAATGCTATTAGTCAACCAGGATAAACAAATGCTTATTCCCTTGAATCGAGATTTTCTCATGCTCATTTAAACTTCAAAATTTGAGCAATGAATGAGCCAACCCACTTTGACTTCATAACATGTTGGCTCTGAAGCAGGCATCATTAGGGGTTGTTCTCCAAATATTTATTATATTGATTAAATATGACATGCTTACTTTTATTTTCCATGAGAAGAAAGACTACTATAAAGAGCTACAATAAAAAGATAAGATATGTGGACCAATTCTATTTTATGTGCTCCAAAGTCATATTGAAAATTAGAAATACAGGAACTGTTACCGATTATAACCTGAATTTTAAGTTACTTGTTGATTTGTAGCTACGTTTGACAGAGTGCACAGCCATTAGACTCTCGAGGCATCGAAGCAGTCGGCCTGCCCCTTCGGCAAGCCACGTTTTCCCCCACCCCCGTCTCCACCCCCTTCCCCGCGCGCCGAGGGCAAGGTGCCCTTGGTCCTCCACTTGTTCGTGTTGTGGAAAGGTGAATGGCAGTGCATGCAGAGTATTTGGTGCTTTGAACCGTGCTCTGATCCACTGCGGCAGTCCTTTACTCCTCCCATCCTCCTAACGCCAGCATTCTTTGGATATTCAAAGCCAGACACTCTTCAATCTAACACCCATTCATACTTGGCGTGCACATGGCCTGGTCCTGGTAGAACTAGCAGACTCGAGGACTTTTTCTTCCCAAGGAAAATACGGGATAGCAACTGCAGGGTTATAGACAGCAAAAATCCCACTTGCCACCCTCAGCGTCTAGATATAATATTTAGTTCTACTCACTTTCACTAATCTCGTGTGTTTTGTTGTCAAAACCCATTCTTTCCGAATGACCGCATGGGACTGCCATTAAAGAAAGAAGTGCACGTCACAGTATTGCTTACTCTGCTTTGTTTGTTTTCAAGTTCCTCTGCCTGTCCCTCGTCTCTCTCTCACTGTGGGGGGAGCACGCCGTCCGCTGCCTGCGGTGTGCCACATTCCCATTATATGAGGATCGTTTTATTCTAGAGCAGGATTTAGATTGCATTACTAAATGGTGTTCTAACTGGGGATTGACTCTAAATTATAATAAATGTTCAGTGGTAAATTTCTTTAAAAGATCAACGGGATTTGCTTACAAATTAGCTGGAGGTGACCTAGCAGTAGTTGATACGGTAAAATACCTAGGTGTCACATTCACCAAAGACTTAACTTGGGGGACTCACATACGTAAAGTCTGCGGTCAAGCATATAAAAAATTGGGATTAATTAGACGCATTGTCGGCAAAAGTGACTCGAAGGTCAAGGAACGTTGTTACCACGCTCTTGTAAGGCCTCATTTAGAATACGCATGCAGCGTGTGGGATCCGAGTGAAAAAGGTCTCATTCGGGAAATTGAGAAGGTTCAACGCCGGGCAGCCCGTTTTGTAAAAAATTCCTACGATAAAACGCAAAGCGTCACCGAAATGCTCATGGATTTGGGGTGGGAATCATTGGCTGAGAGACGATTCAATGCAAGATTGAAATTATTAAATAAATTTAGATCCGCATGTTTCAGCACCGAGGTCTCGCAAATTATTCGTACTCCTACATACATTAGTCGCTTGGATCATGCATATAAAATTCGGGAAATAGATGCCAGAACTAGCCGACTCAAGGACTCCTTCTTCCCACGGAAAATACGGGATAGCAACTGCAGGGTTATAGATAGCAAAAATTCCACTTGCCACCCTCAGCGTCTAATAAATAATTAGTTGTATTTAAATGCATGCTCTTCCACTAACCTTATGTTTTGTTATAATAACCCATTCTTTCCGAATTACCTCATTCATGTTCTGTTCATCTGTTTTTAAGTTTCCCTTTCAATCCCTCGTCCCTCTCCGCGGGGGGAAATTCCTGCTACCTGCAACGTTGGGTCGCATTCCCTGCCTTTTAAAGACTCTTTGGGGGCAGAGTGTTTCGTGGTGCATTTTCATGTGGTGTTTCAATTTCTTGCTTGTTGTGTCCTGGCTTCCGTGTTGTAGGATGTCTTTCGTGCTGCATCATGGGGTGCAGTTTTTTAGTTGTTTTGCGGTTTATGTGTTTGCATGAGTATTGGATGAAGGGATTTTTGCATGAGTGTGTGCGCTGCTGTGGGTGTAATTTTCCGTGTTGTTTTTTTTTTTTGCATGTGGTATTTTTCTTTTTTACGGTTGGTGACCTAACACCCCCCGCCACACGCCCTTGCGGCGGCTTGCGGGGCATTATGTAGATGTAGATGTTCCCTACCACCACAGCCTTTGGGGTCGAGGACCATGCGTTGCATGCCCATTTGGTAGTTGGATTTCCCCCTCTTACTTCTTTTCAATTCTGCATGACCTGTCTAGCTATGGTAGAGGTCTGTCGCACAAATGGTTGTGGTTCATTTTCATTTTCTTGTTTGCATAACATGCAACTAATTCATCAGGTGAATTAACCCCTATTTTGAATTAATCTTCCTCCAGCATGTATACAAATTTGAACGTTATTTAATAGTTTTTTACTGAATATTTTTTCCCTTCTTCTCCCATATCCTCCCTTATCACTCACCCTTCCCATCTGGGTGCTTGTGCCCCCTGCCACACGCCTTTTGGTGGGCCAAGGAGTATTTATGTGAAGGTCCTTTGGCTCTCCTCGTACTGCCTTCCCTTCCGTCATGTTTCTCAAGCATTCACTGTCTCCGCTCGGAATGTGTGCTCAATCCATTCAATATTCATTCAGTATTCATTCAGTTCAATCCAGGATTCTCCTCTTGCTTTATTCCATCACCGTTTCCTTCGTTAGTCTCCTACATTCCTACTTCGACGACTCCCAATTGATCTTTAGCATCCGGCATTAGGTTTCGAAAGCGACTGCTCTTATTTGCCACTTAGTAATTCCCTCAGGCCTTTCAGTCTCCGCGTTTGTACGCTTGCCTCCTCGTGTCCCCTTTGGAAATATCGCTCGCCTCTTTACGGTGAACACCTCAGAGCTATTCTTTGCTGGATACTCCTTAAGATCTCCCTCAAGGACATTCCGTGCTCCTTCCAAGGTAGGCCTACGATTCCAATCGCCCCGATTTATAACATCTTCAAGCAGAATCAACCTGCATCTTCTCTCTTCCACGACATAAGATTCAAGTTTTATTGATGCTTATTTTCATGCTAATCCTTAATGAACTTTAACTCTAATGTTCAATTGTGCCAGCGAGTTTTCCGAATGTTTCCCTACCGCTGCGACAGCACCCGCTGAGTGAGTGCTTAGTCAAGGAGTTGGATTCTGGAGTTACTCATTTTCACGCGAGCTGAGGAACAAGATAACGTTTAAGCGTCGTTGTTGCTAGAAAAGCTATGCTTATGATATATAACTTTTGTCTCCATTTGACCTAACTGTAAGGTGACCACGTTTCTGCCCATATCAAAGTTTTAACTAGTCTTTTCTTAATATCCTTACTAAACGTCCCTGTCATCAACCCCATCCTCCTTGTGAAGGCCTCTTTGCCTAGCGCAATTGTTCTCCTTACTTCGTCCCTACTACTTTGACCGTGTTGGTCCAAAACACTTCCGAGATACGTAAACTGTTCTACCTGCTCTAGTTTTTGCCCTTCTATTTTAATGTTAAGCTTAGCCTTTTTCTTTCTAGAGAATCGCATTACCTTTCTTTTATTAATATTGATTCTCATCCCATACCTGTCGCACTGAATTTCCAATTCACTAAGCAATACTTGCAGCCCCTTGGCTGACTGACAAACTAAAGCTTGGTCATCTACATCTACATCTACTCAATACCCCGCAAGCCGCCGCAAGGGCGTGTGGCGGGGGGTGCTAGGACACCACCCATAATTTAGAAAAGAAAAATAATTAAAAAAAAATCGCATGCAATAACGACAAAATCATATATAAAAAAAAACATGGCATACATTCATGCATGAACACTTACACCCCACACACATGCAAACACTCAAACTACCAACTAACATACACATGCACCTGAAAGTATACCTAACATCTCTATAGTGTTTAATTTTGTTCCGACTTGTAAATTCAAAGTTTTTAATATTTCTAAAGTGACTTCGGTTTCTTGCTATTATGATTACTGATTGTTCGGGGAAAGAATGATTATTTGTACCTATCTGTCTTGGAATCTATCTCCCTTAGTTTATCTTTGTGGTCTGATCTACCTAAGTAGTGTGGGGCCATTATAATTCCTTCAGTGTCATATTTAAACTCGTTTGTTCTGAACCTTTCTAAAAGTCTAAGCCTCGCTTGTTCTCTCCGCACTTCAAGTGGTTCCCAGCCTAAATCCCCTAAGAGACCTGTCACACTTGTGTTTTTATCATAACAATTTTTAACAAATCTAGCGGATTTTCTCTGGACTTTATCTAATTCTTTTTGCCAAATTTTCTCCCACGGATCCCAAATACTTGCGGCATATTCCAAATGAGGTCTAACTAGAGCAAAATAACACCTCTCTTTAACTTTTTCATTACATTTCCCCACCACCCGTTTTATGAAGCCAAGTTTCTTTAAAGCTGATCCGCATATTGTCCTCATATGTGCTCCCCATGAAAGGCGTGGTGTTAGAACAACCCCCAAATATTTAACTTGATTTGCCGTAGTCAATACTGAACCCTCTATTTTGTAGTTTATATCCTGTTCTTCGCTTCCTTTATTCCAAAATTTCAAAACTGCACATTTATCTATATTAAGTGTTAATCCCCATTTATTGCACCATTCCGAGATATTGTCTAAGTCTCTAGAGAGTAGCTCGCGATCTAGTTAGCTCCTTATTTCCCTGTATATCACCGTGTCGTCAGCAAATAACCTTAGATTGCTACTAACGTGTGTGCTTAAGTCATTTATGTATATTCATCAGCAAACCTAACCGATTTTACGAATTCCCCGCCCTCGATTGATAATCTCATTACTGCAATGGCATCACGCGTACCTCTCCCCTTCCTAAACCCAAACTGGTCATCCCCTAAGTATTCATTTTCCCTACTCTCTAGCCTTTTGTTGATGATCCTTAGAACAACTTAAGCTGCGTGGGATATCAAACTTATTGTTTTGCATGTGTTATTGTTCCTTTTTACGGTTGGTGACCTAACACCCCCCGCCACAGGCCCTTGCGGCGGCTTGCGGGGTATTATGTAGATGTAGATGTATTGTCCTGTAGTCCTCTCATGATGTAGAATATAAAACTAAATAATTGATGTGGACATTTACTATGTATATTTTAAGCTTGTGGCCACGCATCGTTTTCACTGAGTGGCGCTTCAATCCTCACCTAGACCAATTCCCGATCTCTGGACGAAACGATGATAGCCTCTTTACACCTTGTGCCCAAATCGGGAATCTCAGCCATTGAACGGATTCATGGGACCCACTCGATGCTGAAACATTACCTTATTTTTGCCAATAAAACTGATGTGTCTCTCCATACAAGAGCATGAGTGAGGGTGCACCATGGATTGGACCTTTAATGAACGTGCGATGTTTACTGCGCCTCCTTACGATCTTTCTTCGCCGATTCGAAAACTTATATTTCCCTGATACCTTGTCAAACCTCTTTAAATCTTTTGATTTTTGTCGTAGACGTTTTTTTCATGAAACTTTAAGAAACTGACGGGCACCACGTGCGGTGGACATCGTGCGTCCGCTCTCCGTCCCAAGAAGACTGGACGCGGGGCGAAAGGGCGGGGCGGAAGGCCGGGGGGGGGGGAAGGGCGGGGAGAGAAAGTGAGGGGCGAGACACCTACTCCAGCGTGCTCCCCTTTAACGACAACCCGTACACGCGCGCAGTTGGCAATCGTGGAATCGGCGACCACACCAGTCCTCTCCTTGACCGTCCGGCGGAGGAAAAGGGTTTCAGGGTCTTCGGCGCCTCCTTCCTGTTATCTTTTCATCCCTACGCCCATCCCCTTCCCGCAAGATGCAAACAGAAACCCTTTTTTACTTCCAAACACTCCCCTTTCCCAAATTCGCCCCACCCTACTTTCCCTCCCCCCTGCGCCTCCTGCCCCTCTTCCTCCCCCATCTCCGCGCCCCATTCTCCTCCCGCTGCACCCCCAACAACCCTCTAGCAACCCCCTCCTCGACCTCCCCTCGCCCCTCTCACTTCCCCCCTTCCCTTTCTACTCCTCCCCTACCTTCTGCCTCCACGCCATACTTTCCCACTCTCAACTTTACCACCCCCTCATCCCTCCCTTCCCACCTCCACTCCCCCTCCACCTTCTCCACCCCCAACCCATTTCCTCCCCATCACGCCCCCGTCCGACTCCCGACTTCGCCTCCGCATAACATACGATTCGGTCCGCCTCCCTTCCACCTGGGGGCCGCCTCCGAAGGCACGCCCCCAGGGGGAACGCCCCCACTTTGAGGGTCGTGTGTTTGAGGCCACCCCTCTTCACCTCCCTCCCCCCCCTTCGGAGACCTATTCACGCGCCACCCCCTACACCAGGGCCGGGGGATATCTTCGATCCCTCCGCGCCCACCCCACACTCACCCTCGCGAGGCGCGCATCGAAGTGGGCCACTCGGTCAGCGATTTGCTCCGCACCCCACGTCCCCAACGACCCCTCCTACCTGCCCCCCCCCCCCTTTTGAGACCCCGAGTGGGGGCAGGCATCCTCGTCTTATCCACTCCTTTCCCCTCTTCCGACGAAACGCCTTTTGTTTCTCGCTCGACACCAGTTCATCATTTGCTTTGTTCCCGCGCCGTCGCGTCCGCAGCAGCCGGCCCTAGCGCTTCCGCGGGCAGGGCCGGAGCGGAAATACGCCGGGGAGGTAAACTCACCGCGCATATTTCTGCAAGCTCGTTGAAAGATTGATTTTTTTAATACGTCCCATATTTGATATCTGTATTAAGATCCTTCCCGTGACTTGCCTTCCCTTTACACTTGAGCAAGCCTTAACCTTGAGTGAGACGCCAAAATCAAAAGTGTCTCTCTGCCATGGGGGAGCTGAGTGAAACACGTGCATCGTCGTGACTTGAAAATCGACCAACAGTCGACTTCGCAATCAAAGCTTTGAAACTCACGTACTTTGAATGCGCTTCGAAGAAACTTTTTAAAGACGTGTTTGGAAATATTTTTCTGTTCTAACACCAATTTTTTTGATTCAAAAAACATTCACGTCTTTGAAACAAACATTTTTATTCAAAGAATAATGACAATATTAGTTCTAGCAGCGACACTAGCGCTACTTCATCGGGATCAAGGTGAAACTTGGAAATGCTCACCTTTATTAATATTCTACTCTCGCTTCTAAGGACTGACGGCTGATCGATTATTGGCTACGTCACAAAAAACTTAGGAAAAATTATTTGATTTTGATAACAAAGACATGGTAAAATTATGAATAGGATAATTACCTGTATTCATTGATAAAAGTGTTATGAAAGCAAAAGTAATCTCTCATTTTTAAAAGCAGTGCATAATATTTTCGTGGGGTGTAGCAGCCTATGTTTTCAGTTCTTATAAAGTAGCCACTGAATTTTTGTTGAGCTCATGCGTAACCGAGACTGTAACTTGGTACTTTCGTTAAATACCTCTCCTGACTGTTGAACGGAAACAATAAAAGACGCATCGATATTATTGATACTCTAATGAATGCATAATATTACCCTATCGTGCATAAAATAATACCAATAGAGCATAGTCTATAATGGGGTCGCATTTAAAGCATGGCTTCCTTCGACATATCGCAGCTGTAAGAGCTTTAAACTTTGTAAATTTAGGTCGTCTTGAATGACGGATTATTGCGGTCTTTTTAATGTTCGGTCTCAAGTAATTTTATAGAGTATATGTGCATAAAATACACAGCCTTCACTACGTTCCCTTTGTTGGGAGGCACTGCGAAGAAAATCCTGGTTTTAGGTACCTACGAGGAAACAACTCTCCCTCTTAATAATTCCTGCCGCCAGGTCCAGTTCTCTTGTCCAGTGTCTCTTTCGTGTCTGCTGCAACCATCCTCGTGTTCCTCTTATCTTCTCGTGTTCCCTTGAATCTTTAAAAATGCATTCACTCATGACTTCCTTGGTGTCCGCCCCCTTTCACTCACTCTCCGTGACTATTTATTCCTCTCTCCTGTGTCTGCATGGGATTTGATTTTCTAAACTTGACCAAATCATTGAAAGAAATTTCTTTCCCTTTTACTCAGGAGAAATTAGCAATTTTCCTACATTTAAGTATTTACATCATTTGTGCCAGCTTTCACCCGTTCGCCCCTCCGCTCATAAACCCGAAGCGTTTTCTGTCGAGACTAATTCCTCAAGGACTGCGACACAAGCCCTCACCGCACGCTATGCGCCATGTTTGTTTAAACATTTTCCCATGGCAACCCCCGCATCGTCTTTTTACGTATGAAACCAACCTTTAGGGAGAGTGAACGCGAGAGGTTAAAAATTTGTCACGCCGATTTGACGCAATTGAGAGCGCATATTTTTTTTAACCTACGGTTAGCAGAAGACTCTGATTGATCGGCTGAAAGGCACAATTGATTTGGACGAAAGGTAAACGCTATAAGCGTAACACTGCGACTATGAATCGCAGGGATGGTGCAATACCTTCATACTTGGGAACTTCGAACTCGGGGGGGGGAATTTAAAATGAATTTGATTCAGTTTATCTGGCTTTGAAAAGACCTTCGTCGACTCTAGTTCTTATTATAACCGATATTCTCTCAGAATGGATGTTAGCCATTATTAGTGTAGCTCATCACCTTTATTTCCTTGGCGGCGCACATTATTTGGTATTTGAATAAATCCCATAACCGAAAATTTTAGGTCGTATTGCTTGTTCTATAATTGTTTGGTTTTATCTCTTCTCTAATGAATATATAATATTTATTTATCGTCAAAAAAATGGCTTCATAAGTGCACCGGATCTCCGGTGAACCTGACTAAATACTTAATTTAAGCTTATTTCAACGGCCTAACGATGCAGGCGTATTTTTAACTATTTTCAAATTTTTATAAAGTAGCACCGCTTTCTACTTTTCATCTTAATCCTGCAGATTTAATCGGTCTCTTCAAAACTAAACCTCTTTTATGAAGAATCCACACATACTAATGTTACTTATGATAGACTGGAGGCAAGAATTACTCTTTTGTATGCGTTTTTCGTTACACGACGAATTTTACTCGACATCAGTTTCCCGTGTTTCTTGCTGCTATTCCCAATCCATTAATTACCTTCCATTTGCGTCCTAAACGGAAAGCCAGAGTTCAGCGCATTTACCTTAATGCAGTGATATGGATATTGAATAACATGGACACCCTCAAAAGATATCAAATGCATTAAAAAATTATACCGTAGTCCATTCTTTATCAACATAATCTGTACAAAAAGTTTGAAGCATCGAATAAAAATATTTTTACAGGGGAAAATTGCATTGAGAGGACGTTAATTCGGAGTCATTTTCGACCTTCCACACCATAATACCAGCGACGGTGGCCTTTCAGCGAAACTAGAAGGGAAAAGACTGCGGCTGAATGATAAACACTGGCCTCGAAGTCATCAAAGCGATTTTTCGTGGAGAAGAAATTTGTAACGTTCCATCCAATTTTAGAAGTTTTAAGTTGAAATGTAAAGCAGCCACTGGGTAAAAAAACTTCATTGTAGTTGTGAAAATATTGTTTGTATGTGATGTGGACGGCATTTTGTATGTGATGTGGAAGTTTGTTTGCATGTGATGTGGAAGTGTGATTGTATGTAAAAATATTTTGTCTCTTATCTGTTTTTATATGTGTTCGTATTTAATTTTCGTTTTAAGAGTTATCTTTGACCTAACTTGACCGTTGCCACCAGGAAATTCGCCTAATTTCAACGTAATTGTGCAAATAAATAAATAAATAATTTAAAATATGGACGTGGTATTCCAGAGGGTAGAAAGCAGGGCTACTGACCGGAGGGCCCAGGTTCAATTACGAGGCACCATCACCCTTTCACCCAAGCTGCATTTTCGCCTACCGGATATTAATTGGGATTTTGAAATTTAGGATGTTGTTTGCATTACGTTGGATATTCAAGTAGTAAAGTTATGGGCTTGCTTTGGTAGGTGCATTCGTTATTTATTCATCAGATCTTAGTTTTCTCCCAGATTTTAACTTGAGTGCTTTGGCGGTCGTGTTAATAAATTATCATATTTCGCAAATAAATCCATGAATAATACAACCTCCGCAGAAGACACGTAGGATTTTCGGAAATTATTAATCCCATAAAGTGAAACAAACTTCGGAGTTGTGCTTTCAATTCAAATAACCAAATAAAAGTGTCAACATTTAGTCGGTAACATGTTTCATTAAGATGGATGGAAATATAGGATGTGAAAATGGAATACTCTTGGGTATATTTTCAATTATTATTAAAGGATATGACGAAAAATTTGAATAAATTGGTAAGAGGAGTAAAAGTAAGTACAGGACGTATTGAGAGAGAGATAGTGAAATTTGTAGGATTAATGATTGAATTGGGGAAGAATATTGAGAACGTAAGCAAGATGGTGTGAGAAAAAGATTAGGAGAGTTGGTCGAAATGAAGGGAGAGAAACATAGTGAGAATAAGAAGAATTTTTTATTTTAACAGTGGACGTGTATTTAGTGCACTGTTATTCGTCGCTGAAGACCTGTTCACATAGAAGGTAGTAACTAATCGTAAGAAACTGAAGAATGCTGAGCAATTCAATTAGAAAGTAAGCGTGGTCGTGGGACCGCGTCCGTCGGCGGCGCATCTTTTGGAATATTGCGTGGGGTGAAAGGTCACTCACGTTTCATCATTCAAGTCGACGTCGTCAAGTTAACCACTCGGGGGCAAGAAGCAAGTGTGGTGTGTTGTGGTGTGGTTCTCAAGTGTGGTGAACACTATCGCCACGATTTATCAAAAATTATTAATATAAAAATCATATAAATTTGAAGTAGTAGTAGTTTTGAGGGGAGGCGACCGACAGCTAAGGTCATTTGCGCCATAGGGGAAGGACAGGAAAGGATGAAGGGTGGAGAGAAACCCGGCGTCGGCATTAGCCTACTCTTTACGAAAGGCGCCAAGGGGTCCGCGGCTTAACGTCCCATCCGACGGACGGCGTACTCACTCAAAGTGCCCTCCACAAAGCACCTCAAGTAGGGATCGAGATACCTCTGAAAAATATTCAACACCGCCGGGATTTGAACCCGCGCCCTCAGGGTGGGAAGCCAGTACGTTAGCCCCCGCACCATCTCGATCCCCTATAAATTTGAAAAATTCCTAAAAAAAAAAATAGACTTCAACCTTAGCAATTGAAGGAATGGATGCGAATCATGGGTTGAAAACGAAGAAAGCAAAACACTATCTGATGAAAAGCAGTATTCAAGAGTTGTCAAGAGTTGCATGCATGTAAATAAGATTCTACCAGATATGCAAGGAATACTTAAGAATCTTATGCATAAGGAATGAGTAAAACAACAAACTGATAATGAACTCCATTCTTCCATCGTTGAGATGCTCCTTTCAATTGCACGGCGGAAGAATACCAGCATTAGCAAAGGTGTTCCAAATAAGAGGCCGGATAGAGGTGTAAGACCATTTAGAAAGAGGGATGGATCAGGAAACATTTCCCGATTGAAGTAGCTATTCACGTTTTACGAGAGCGCCAGATAATCACTTCATAACTGTCCATAAAAGTTAAGTTTGTCTTCTTCTGACGTTTATGGACAGTTATTCAAATCGACCCGATTCAATGTAGCACTGATACAGTATTTAACAAGCTAAAGTTTTCTCTTCACCCATGAAGATATTTTCATAGGAGTCAACTTAGCATGTTATATTTGAGGGTTTAAATATTGAATTCGTTGATTAAATTCTCCTTAATCATTCCAAAATGCCGACGCCGGGTTTCTCTCTACCCATATTCTTATATTCCATGAACATCTTATTCCTACACTTATTACCTAAATATATCTTCCGGCACGAATGGCCTCTGCTGTCGGTCGCCTCCCATAATAACAATTACTGCTACTACAAATAAGTATCTGAAGTCAATTTCAATGTAAATAATTGGTGATTTTCCGTTCATTAATATTTAGAATTGATTTACGATTAGAACCTGCTCCATAGCTCCAAAGTACTCGTTCCTTTTGTAAACGAGTCAATGTTTACAAGCCATTGGCTGGTGTTCAATGAGAGACTCCAAAGAAAATGTAAATCAATTGCAATACTCACTCGTGGCCATGGACATGCATACCCACCATTCCATCGCGTCCTCAAATGGGCGCCATTCGTGAATGCCTTTTTATCGGGGACCCTTCTCACAAATCCCTTCCCTCGAAATCTCGACAATGGAACCGTATCTCCGGCAACCACCATGTGCAACCTGAACTGAGCGGACGTGCTTACGAGGAGCTCCGTAGTGTCGATCCGAGCGGCAGCGAAAAAGTTAGTCTTTTAAAACTGTGTTTTCAAAGTAAATAGTGAAGTGATATAAAGTTTTGTGTCTTTGTTAAGTGCCCGAATGTTCTGTTCTTCAACAGAAGAGTAGTGGTAGCTAAAAAGACATAAACAACGGTGTAGTTAATTATTCAAAAGACCTCTAAAAAACCGGATTTTACCGAATTACTTGGGAACCGGTTCAGTGAGCGTAATTATATTTAAGAGTTAGAATGGTGTTTTAAAAGTTAACCTGTGTTGTGAATTTGGTGGAAATCAGACGACCTCTAAGGTGAACCGGAACACGTGGTCACAGACCGGAAGTGACCATAACTCCCGAACGGCTGACTATATCAAAGCCAAACTCAGCGTACTAATTGTAAGTATTAGCGTTAACTACTGTAGTGAATTAAGTGAAGATTGGACGACTTTAAGAGCGGAAATAGCCGATTCCTCAGTAACGGCGGACGATATACTTCTACATGACGCATTTGGTAGACACTAACCAGATATCTTTTCGTGTTTTAATCAGTGAAGTGAGCATTTAATTGTGACCTGCTAACATCTACATAACATCTACATAATACCCCGCAAGCCGCCGCAAGGGCGTGTGGCGGGGGGGTTGAAGACCTAACCTGAGTGTGACCTCAGTATGTGTGTTTAATATGAGCCCAGGCCAAAACAACATATGAAAATAGAGTGAGCATGCAATTATTGAATATGGCTTCGGAAAACGGCCCGGGTGAGGACCTTTCCTCTATCAAACTTAAATTCGAAACTAAGGTAAACGAGCTCAATCAAATGATAGCAAATGAAAGAATCGCCAAGGATAAAAAAGGGGACTTTATGTGCTCTGTTGGTGCTCTCTCCGGCTGTTTTGACAATGTGGCCACATTAGTGAATAACATTCTGATAGCTAAAGCGACAACTGACGAAATCCTTGGGAAAAACACAGATATCATCAGAAGCGTAATACGGGAAGAAATCGCAAAAATGCCGACACAAGCTAGGAAAGAAGCATCATTCTCCGAAATAGTATCAGCTCAAAGGCTGGATTCGAAGGGCACAAAGGTAGAACTTCCCAGCGGAAAGCGAATGATTACGAAAAAATCAAAGAGCGTTCTAATATTCCCACCCGACGATTGTAAAAAGATCGAGACCAGCGAAGACACAAAAAAGGCACTTATAAACCTAGTAGATCCCAAAGAAAAGGGAATAAAAATTCTAAGAATAGCAAGAATAAGGAATAGAGGTATTAAGGTAGAATCAAACGACTCTGATTTGGAGGAAAAACTAAAAAGCTACGACTGTTTCCAAAAGAGAGAACTGATAATGAAAAAAGAGGAAAAGAATAAGCCGCGTCTCCTTATAACGGGAGTCAAAGAGACACTTAAGGAAGAAGAAGTACTTAAGTGTATCAAACTGCAGAATGACCTACCTGAAGAAAGCGAGGTAGCTCTAAGGTATAAATTTGGTAAAAGAGAAGCCAAAAGAGTAAACTGGGTGTTAGAAGTTGACGCCACGACGAGGAAAAGACTACTGACAAATAAAAGAGTGGATATAGGCTATGAATCACACCAAGTCCGCGACCACCTTACGATTCTACAATGCTATAATTGCCAGAAATTTGGACACTTAGCAAAAGAATGTAAGAGCGATAAGAGTACCTGCAGTCATTGCTCTGGGGAACATGACTCGAGGCAATGCAACGAAAAAGGAAGCAGTCCAAAATGTATAAATTGTGCGGAAGCTGGAAACGGGAAATTTGACCACAATTCCCATGACAGCAAATGCCCTATCATTCAGAGTAAGTTGGAGTGGCTAGCCAGTACGATAGACTATGGAGAATAATCAACATATTCTCAAAATAGGGCAAATAAACACCCAAGGAGCCAAAACGCCCACATTAGAACTGAGGGAAGTCAGCGAAAAACTCGGAATAGATATTTTATTTGTCCAAGAGCCCTACGTCATCAGACCGGGAGAGCAAAAGACCTGGAAAATACCAGGGATGGGGATGCGGGCAAGAACCATCCCAAGTAATCCAGCAAATAAGGTTTTCGCCAGCATTATCTTATTTAACAACAGCCTGGACGTCCTGGAGTTAACACCTTACTGCGACGACTACCATGCTGTCGCTGAGATAACGTCAGGGAAAAGCTCAATAATAATAATAAGTGCATATTTTCCTCCGAGCAGGTGTATCAAACCGTTCATAGAACACATAAGAAAAATCGTTAAGGAAAATCGAAGTCATAAAATCTTACTATGTACAGATAGTAATGCCAAAAGTGAAACCTGGTTTCATAGGTTTACGGACTCTAGAGGAAAGTTAATTGAAGAACTAGTCCTAGCTGAAGACCTCTACATTGCTAACTGTATCGGAGAACCGTTTACCTTCTCCTGTCCGAATGGCAAATCCAACATAGACCTGACTATCGGTAATGCCAAAATCATCCGAAATATCACCGACTGGAAAGTCCGGCCAGGGAAGATTACCAGTGACCACCAATTGATCACCTTCGACATTAAGGAAGCTAGTTACAGGGAAACACCCGAAATGAGATATATACTGAAAAACGCTGATTGGGAAAAATGCGAGGAAACCTTCCTGAACCAACTAGTAGCCTCGGAACGGAATACTCCATGGACACCAACAACGGAGCAAATAGATCTTAATATAGCAAGACTAACCAAAGCTATTAAAAACTCCATGAAAACAAGTATTCCAGTAAGATATTACAGAGGCAAAACTCATCCTTGGTGGAATGACGACCTAAACATCCTCAAAAAGCAAGTCCACAAACTGAGAACCGTCTTCCAAAAGAGTCGAAACGAGGACAGAGGAATCCATCGTCTGAGATACCTAGCAAAGCTAAGGATATATAAGGAACGTATTAAAAAATCCAAAGAAAATGCTTGGAGAAAGATTGCTAGACAAAACTTTGGAGACAACTCCTGGGGCTTTATCTACAAGCTGTTCTCAGATAAACTGAAACTCCCAACAATACCAGGGACTAGACGAAATGACAAGGGTGAGGTAATGCTGATAGAAGAATGGATGGACGAAATGTTGGACACCCTTCTACCTGACGAAGATCAATCAGATAATTGTTACCACGAGTCTACCAGGAGAATGTACAATGAACCGCTTGAGAAAAGCGCCGCAAGGCTCTTCTCAGACGAGGAAGTCAGTGAAGCCATCTACCTGATAAGAGATGGCAAAGCCCCCGGCCACGACCAGATTCCGGGTACTGTAATAAGAAAACTGTGTCAGCCTATCTCAGGAGAGCTAACCAATATCATTAATGATTGTATAGTCCTCTCATACTTTCCGAACACCTGGAAACTTGGGAAGCTACACGCTATTCTAAAGGATAAGCGTAAAGGCTCAGCGAACGCTGAAGCATTCCGACCAATCACTCTCCTCCCAGAGCTGGGAAAGGTAATGGAGAGACTTATTAAAAAGAGAATTATAGAAGAGGCTGGGGAATGCCAGATCTACCACCCCAAGCAATACGGGTTTACTCCAGGGAGAAGCACGATTGATGCCATAACTAAACTGCTGAGACTAACTACCAACGATTGCAAATACACCATGGTGGTTTTTATAGACATAAAAGGCGCTTTTGATTCCGTCTGGTGGCCATCCGTAATTAAAGAACTAAAATATTTAAGGGTCTCCAACAACCTAATAAAATTAGTCAAAAACTATTTTACCAACCGCGTGATAGAATACTCCAGCAAACACCTCAAGTTCTCTAAAGTAGCCACGAAGGGGTGCCCACAGGGTTCGGTTCTTGGCCCAACCTTGTGGAACCTCTTAACCAATTCGCTTTTAAGAGAAGAACTCCCGGATAGGTGCGATATTATCGCATACGCGGATGATATCGCAGTAACTATCCCTGGAAACAGCAGAAAAGAGCTGGAAATGTTGGCGGAGAAAACTCTACTTATCCTAGAAACCTGGGCAAAAAGTAACAAACTGAAGTTATCCATAGAAAAAAGCCAATACATGACCCTAGGAGCAAAAATATTAAGAAACCCGGCATGTAAAATCAATGGGAAACAGCTAAAGAGAACGAAGACCTTTAAATACCTCGGCATACACATAGACGATAAACTTACGTTCCAACCTCACGTGAACTACACTTGCTCGAAGGTTAAGACTATCTTTGGTGCCATAAGAAGGCTTTGCCGTTGTACATATGGCCTCAAACCGATGGAAAACATTTATGAGGGAGTAGTAATACCCATTGTCACTTATGGGTGCGAAATTTGGTCCCATAGAGTCAATCTCGCAAGATTCGAGAGAAAGCTAAAGGAGACACAGCGTGCCTGCTTGATAGCGATGTGCAACAGCTATTCCACCGTGAGCTGCGACGCACTCTGTATAGTGGCTGCAACTCCACCTCTAAAATACCGAATTTGGGAAAGAATTGCTATAAACAAATCGAGGAAAAAATTAAATATAGAGTATTTCAACCTCTCGTTAGATGCAGAAAATGCAGTACAAATATCAAAATTAAAAAGACTACTGAGACAGGAAACACATAGAGAATGGAACGACGAATGGAACAAAACAGAAAAGGGAAGGAAAACACACCGTATATTTCCGAGCATAGATGACCGGATTAAATTAAATATTAAACACACCTCAGCAAGCACACAAGTGTTAACCGGACATGGGAACTTTAGCTCCTACTTACACTTCATAGGGAAATGTTTTACCCCTCTGTGTAACTGTGAAAAAGAAGACACAGCAGAACACAGAGTGGAGGATTGTGTTTACTATGAGACAGAGCGGCAACTCTTATGGAACAGTATGGAAGAGAAGCTAACGAGCTTTAGGGAAATGATTACATTCTGCCTAAAGAACAACAATAACCTACTCGGAAAATTTGCAATAAGAAAACCAGCGAATAGTGAACCACAACAAGCGAACCAACTGGGAAATATTTTGTGTAAAATGTAGCAATGTATTCTATATGTCTATTGAGTGATTTTTTTTTCTTTTCTTGAATTGTTTATCATTAGTTTAACTCCCAACATATATAAGCACCTGTAGATGTTAAAATTTTAGAAAAACTTTCCTTATGTCTGATTTTTTTTGTCTTTTTGTCTGTTTTGTTATGTATGTTGTTTCCTTATGTCTCATTATTGTTTGTAGAAAAGGGGAACTAAGATTCAAAGGAATCCCCAACTAACTGTGAAGTAAAATAAAAGTGGACCCAGGAAACCATTGGTCAAATGGGTCCAAAAATTAAATTAAATTAACCACCAACACTCTTCCACCATCAATCAGGCCATGTCCATTGATTGATGCAACCCATAAAGGGCCTCTTGATACCCTCTGCCTTAATGTAATCTGCATAAAATTTGAAGGCTCGGATGTCGTTAATAAGACGTTTTACTGCTTCTAGGATGTTAGTGTCAAGCTAAGGTGAAACATAAGGTGATCGTGAATAAATTAAATGGCTCCAATAGTCGTAATCAGGTTACCTTTCTGAAGGAAAGGGACAAATTGAAATGAAATAAAAAATAAAAGCAAGGCACAAATGAGGTTTTGGTTGGGGCAAGGCGTACTCTGGTCCCTTTTAAGGCGCAACTCAAAAATTAACCGGTTGAAAATTTGGATAATTAGATTTTGTTGATGACACGTTTCACTTTGTGCGCGGTTTTTCAATCGTATCAATTTGGGACTAATATAAACGTGTATTTTTCTATTAGTTTATAGAATTTTGAATATTAATAATATTTAAATTACAATATTTCCTTGATTTCAGTAAAAAATATTTCTATAGACAATAATCATGAATATGTGACACATGTAAACACCCTTAAGAGTAGGCTAATGCCGACGCCGGGTTTCTCTCTACCCTATCTCCATACCTTTGAAACAACATACCCCTAAATGATTTTGCGCCTATTCCTTCTGGTGAAAATAACCTTTGATGTTGATCGTCTCTACTAAGTGGGTCGTTTAATAAATCATTTCGTCTTTTGTAAACAATACAATTAGCTTACATTGAGACGAGGTAATCGAGGAAAGTTTTTAATGAACCTTAGATATGCTTACGTTTCTTACATGAAGAGTTCCAAGTATTTCCTAGTTTCCCCGTAGGTCCAAAACAAAATATATTGAGCAGTAGATCAATATTTCATATCGGGCGACGCGCAAGAAAAAGTGAAACTTTTCACCAGTACAACTTGGAAGATATGGAAGGAGTTATGAACAATACGAAAACATCATCGAACTCCAGTGACTCCAATGTTGAGATCGTAAGTTCTGTCGTATAAATAGAACTTAAAAAGTGAATTGTCGGAACATTTTTTTCCGTTAAGATATGGGCTCCCTCTTCCCCAAGTTCTGCAAAGTTTATTAATGCAAGAATAGAGCATAACATCTCCGATCACTCGAAATAAAATAGCCATTATCATGTTTGGAAGGAAAAGATCAATACTGACTGCAAAAATGGTGAATAGCACTCTATGGATCCGAAACGTTGCTTGGAGGCAAATTGATTAGCGCAGACTAGTGCCCTTTCAGGTGTGAACTTGCAAAGGGATGGATAAAATAGGTTGGACCAAAAGAGCGGTAAATGACAAGGAATTGCATAAGATGGGGAGGAGTGGATGTTGCTTTCCAGAGAATGCGAAAGAAAAAGTGGATGGCATAAATATTGATAGGTACAGAGAGGTGTTGATTAGGCCACCGATGAAGAGGGAAGAGAGTGTTGGGAATGAGAAGAAGCTTTGTCAACATGGCTGAAGGCAGGTAGAAGTACGAGTTCCGCCCAATAAATATGCGAACTGAGGCCATAAAAACTTTATTTTGCAAAATTTAGTCTACATCGATTTTTTCCCCTTCAAAGTACTCTCCATTCGTCGCTATGCACTCATTCCATCTTCTTCTTTTCCACTATTGAAAGCACCCTTGGAAGTCCTAAGCAGGTAGGCTTTTTAGTTTTCTCGTCGTTTCTTGCTTTATTGTGTCCACATCTTCCCAGTGATGTCCCCTCATCACATCTTTGCATTTTGGGGGAATAGGAAATAGTCGCAGGGGGCTGGATCTGGCGAATAAGGAGGATGATCAAGGATGGTGATTGATTTTTTTGCCAGAAACTGGCGAACAATCAATGCTGAATGTGCAGGTGCATTGTCATGGTGAAGGATCCATCCATCGCCTTGATTCAAATTTGGTCGCACATGACGCACGAGATCTCTGAAACGCTTGAGAACTGTAAGGTAAAACTCAGCATTTACTGTTTGTCCTTCAGGAAGAAATTCATGATGGACAACACCTTCGACATCAAAGGAAACCAGGAGCATGGCTTTTACTTTCGATCGGCATTTTCTTGGTTTTTTGGTTTGATTTAATCCACTTGAAAATATATATTTTCTTCAGAGCATTATCACCGTAAACAGTTGCCAACATTTCAGTAATTTATCGGTAACTTTTACCGGACTTCATCAAATAACTTGATGCTGATTCGTTGCTCCGTGATTTCGTCCATTTCTACTTTCGACAAACAGTAAAAACAAGGACAGCGGAAACTAACATAACTGTCAGCGTACGCACAGCTCGACGATCCGCCAAGCACAGACGGCTTATTGGGGGTCTCAGGCAACTAGCGCCGCTAGTGGGCGGGGCTATAGTCCGCGCCATGGCCGCCAGATCGCACCATTTCGCATATTTATCGGGCAGACCTCGTAGAGCGCACGAAGAAATGAAGATGGAAATAATTTAGGCCAAAAAGAGAAAATTCATGCAATGTCCCGGGCACCATAATTGCGAAGTATCACCCAAAAAATACCTTCAGAAGGTGCACGATGCGTGATCTCATCGTCAGGAATACTTTTTTACACTACTCCTCATTGCACGTACGGGTATATTAATGTTACTCAAAAGTGAATTGGTTGCAATCAGTAGTGACGTAATCATGAATCAAGAGATTAATTCACCAGATATGAGTTTCTTTCTGTCATAGGTGCATTCAAACACGTATCTATATACCCTGAAATCACTCAATTATTTATTTCGATTTGGCTCAGTTAATTGTGCTAAAAATATATACATTATCAAGCGGAGAAATACTGCAAGGCTGAGAGGGTGTTTACTACGAAGGCACTGTGCTCTACGAACATAAGTTTACAAATTAGAAACCGTTGAATCTTAAAATACTTCTATTGAGTATAAAACTCAGTAAAATTGGAGGCATAAACTATCGGGGAAATAACAAGAAGAATAGAAGCGCTGAAATGTAATGCGGAAGGTGAGTACTGGAGATCAAATGGAATTGGGTGTAATGGGAAAAGAATTAAGCACACAGAAGAGGAACGAAGGACGAATTGGATTTCGATGAGAATCGGATGGATTGGGCAGCCACACCTGGAGACCCAATGGACTCGTCGGGGACGTAGAAGGGTGGGGAAAAATTGAAGGGGAGGCGATACGAGGAGGAGGAGAGGGTGATGAGAAAATGCGCGTCCTTGGCTAAGAAGGGCGGAATCCCTCGGAGGAGGTTGGTCCAAAGGCGATGGCATTGGAGGAAGGGAGGAGGAGTGTGATCTGCAGAGATCAATCAATCCTCGGATTGAAATAGTAAGGGTGTTAAAGAGTACATTTATTGTGTTCGCACGTCCTGGCGATTGTACCGGACGCCGCTGGCTGTGTCAGCAATGGCAAAATGTTGGGATCCTCAGCGTGATCTATGGCGGATGGTGATGGAGCGTTTTAATTCCGCAACATATCACACAATTACGACGGAACATATCTAAAAAACCTCCAATCGCGTCCATTATCGCGATTCATTTTTCTTAATCAATTTCCCTTCAACTCCTCTAATGGTCTCGAAATACCATCAAAATTGAATTACTGTTGATGATAAAAAATATTATTTAAGCATTCCATCCGATACTGACTGACTTTCGGGAAATCTGGCGTGAATATCCCAAATATGCAGAAAAATCATTGTTCCACTCCAACGGATGCCTGGCATGACACCCCCTGCCGGACACCTAGGCTTGCATGCAGTAAGTCTGTGCTAGGTGGCATGAAGAGCGCGTGTTGAGGTAGTATTCCCTCGCACGCTGACCCCGTTCGCTCATTCCTCCGCCACGCCCCTCATACGGCCGCCCCTGGCACCGGATTGGCACCGAATCCAATGGCAACCAGGGCCCTCCCGTCTCCCCACCCCCCCCCCCCTCCCACAGATCGATTTCCGCCATAATTATGCACTCGAGTTGGATACAACACGAGTTTAGAACGTGGACTTGTAATCGCCATGTTGAGTTCGATGCCTCCAGCACTGGGGGACATGGTCGCCCATTGCAGGGACCTCGCCCCCCCCCCCTGCTGGGACGCTATTGTCCAAGGAACGGGTGGGGGGAAGTGGCGGTGGCCCTCGTATCCACGGAGCACTCATTTAAGGTAGAGAAACCATAAATGAATCTATTTTAGGAGAATCTTGTTGTCTCAGGCGTAACTTTATGGAATTTGCATAACATATTGAAATTTAATGAAATAAGTAATTGACTTTGTAATTCCACACACTTTATTTTAAAAACACGACCCAGGTTTCGACATTGAACGTCATCATCCTAACAGACCTGATGATGACGTTCAACGTCGAAACCTGGGTCGTGTTTTTAAAATAAAGTGTGTCGAATTACAAAGTCAATTATTTCATTAAATTTCAATAATTTAGAAGAATCCTATCGATAGAAATAACTCAGTCTTTAATCATTAGGTACTCGTTAGCACTGCAGATGACAAAACTGGATTCAGTTTTTCAATTAATTATCTTTTATCATTTTTGCCACCATTCAAAATAGCGACTGAAATGGTACTTATATATATATATATATATATATATATATATATATATATATATATATATATATATATATATATAGGTCGTGTAGTCTCTAATATCGGCTTCGAGTTGAAATATCGCTCAGACATCTGTCAATCTGTCAAATCTCCTTCCTTTGCGGTGACAGGCTCTATTTGCTATCGATTTATGATGTAAATCTCATGAATTTGCGAAAAAACTACCGACTCCTCAGCACCACCAACGGCAAAGTTATAAATTATGTACGTCATCATCATGGCCAGAAATTTGTTCTCTGCGCCTAATTCAAACCGCAAAGTTCATAGCGCTACTACAGCAAATATAAATTTGTACTTATTTGATCTAAAAAAAGTATATAAACAAACGATAGGGGAAATGTAACCAGTTAACTCCCATAATCATGACTGCAGCATCGGTTCTTTTAATGCTTTTCACTTGGTTTACAGAATAAAAATTGCTGTTACTCCCTCATATCGGCTAATATGTAGACTGCTGGAATCTCGGACAAGGAGACAATTTATGAGGAACTTCGTTAGTTGCAAACAACGGACGAATCTATACTGCCGCCTTGAAAGAAATACGATTAACTCTCTCACCCTGATTCATTGTTGCCTTTAAAAAAGAACCCTTGCACCTCATGGACCTCCTTTCCCTCCGAACTAATCTTGGATATCCGTTCGTTCCCGTGACGCAGACTGCAGCCGCTGCGGGTGACTACAACGCTTGATGGCACTCTAGAGCAAGTGGCTTGAATGAGGACGCCCCCAAGTGTTTATTTTTGGAAAATTACATTGCCCCTAATCGTTCCATTCGAAAAAAAAATGAAAAATGCCCGAACCTGAAGTATACTACATAAAATAGGCCCTGGAGTAACAAATTATAGAGATATCGATTCAGCTTCAGTTCATCTGTATAAAAAAAATGTCATCAGATAACTTCGCAAGCACGAAACTCTATTTCAAATGTAGTTTTCTAGTAATTTTCAATGGAGACGACCTGAGGTTATTTGCGCCATTAGATACGGCTGGAAAAGGAGGAAGGGTGGAGAGAAACCCAGCGTCGGCATCAACCTACTCTTAACGATAGGCGCCAAAGGGTCCGCAGCTTAACATCACATCCGACGGACGGCGTCCTCACTTAAATTGGCCTCCACAAGCGCACCTCAAATAGGGATTGAGATACCTCTGAAAAATATCTGCCACCTCCGGGATTCGAACCCGGATCCTCTGTGTAGTTTAAATGTACCCATTTTAGACGCTTATATATAAAATATAAATTGGTTAACTCATTCCTCCTCTTTCTCTCAGCCCTAGATTCGAAAGCACTTGGCCGGACATCGAGGGAACTGGGTTCGAATCCCGGTCAAGGTGAATGATTTTTTACTGTGAAATTCCTTCATTTGACATACATAATCTTATGAATGATTATTAAAGCATAACAATAGATGTTTATTGCAATATCATTTCAGAAAAGGGATAGATTTTGAAACTGGTGGAACATAAATTCAACTTTTTTTGCAAAACCATAAAAAGAACACAACTACCGACTTTTTTATGACCGAAAGTTCTAAAAAACCCGACACCCACGCCACCTTCAGCTTACCCCCCCTCTCCTCTGCCCGAAGGGCATATATTCAACAGCTTTATGCGTAACTAGCACCTGGTGATGCCGCAAGTCAGTGAAACGCGTTTGTTATTCTATACTATATATTAAAAAGTATGTGGAAAATTACAAACTCATTTAACATGGACCTAAAACAATTCCATGAAGTGAAGCCTTAAAGTGTAAAGTATATTTTTTCAAATACTATAATAGCAACAGATAGAGTGTAAACATGTTTCGGCGAATCGCGTCATGATTTCGCCATAATCCCGCCAAAAATTGGACAATGCTGCGATACAGCATGAAATCGATTTCCCAGAGTCAAAAAGTTTTCTATACCTCATTTTATATGCCTCATAAAATATGAATCGGTTTATTCCTTCCTCCTCGTTCTTTCAGCCTCAGTCTCGAAAGTACTCGGCCGCACATTGAGGGATCTGGGTTCGAATCCTATTCCATTTAAAAGTAGCACATATTAGTAGCTATATCTGTGGTAGCTAAACATATCCACATTCACCTTGGAGAATGACGAGATTCGATAAATATTCCGGTGGAGAGAAAACTTAATAAACGAATAAATCTGTACAGGAAGAATAAATAGAGGAATTATCTATCATTAAACTACATATATCATACTAAATATAGAATCAGGCTCAACTATGTATAATTCTATGCATATTATATAAAAAAATACTGTAATTGTAATTTAGGAATTAAAAGGTATTTCAAATCTCTCTGGAAAATAACGTGTACACGTGAGCACGGCGTTCGAAAATTTACGTACCTGGTGTGTTAAATAAGTACCTTATATTCACCTATTTCTGGCGATTCACGTGCAGACCCCGAGTAAAATCAATGTGCAAATATGAGGAGGAAGTGGATGAAGCTGCTTTTGGATGAGATGGGGGAGTTAGGCGTCGGCACCGAGCGGAATTGGGGCGACAGCGTCGAAGGGTGTTCCGTGTGGGAGAGAGACCTCTCAGGCGACGGCATAAATATTGTAGTTATTTGTAGTCCACCAGCCAGCTTAGGCTCCCAATAGACGTACAGTGAATAACCACAGCTACACTCGGCGAGCGTAGCCACGTAAGGCTAAATACTCCAGCAACCCTCACTACAATAATCCATTCTTCAGCTCCACGAACTTTCTGCCTGTTTTCTTCTCCCGCCCTTCCTAGCTGCTTCCTTTTATATTCATATATATCCTGCACGCCACCGCCAGGGTGTTCGGCAGGGGGTGAATACACACCAGAATAATTTTACCCGACCATGAACCTACCGCGGTCGAACAATGTTATTATAATCCATTATCGTTTGTGGAAAAAATGGCATGTTAAATCTATCTATTCTACCCTTAATTTATCTAATTTTATTAGCATGAACTCTCATACCGTATTAAAATGGGGGGTAAAAATACATTTTCAGCATCAATGCTAAAGAGAAGTCCTTCCAATTTATGCAAGAGATTCCATCTGTAATTTAACCTTCGCTCAGTGAGTGATTCCCAGCCTACATGCTCTAATATTTTGGATACGCTACTAAGTTTACCATATCAACGTTTTAGAAATATAGCTCCTCTACGCTGCACGCGATCCAATTCGGCAATGAATCCAACTTCGTGAGGATCCCTTGGTATACTAGCAGAATATTCCAAATAAGGCCTAAACAGCGACAGATAACATTTCTCTTTGACTTTTTCATCACAGTTACCCGGTACTCTTCTAATAAATCCTAATTTTTTGTTAGCTTGTGCACATATATTCCCCGTATATACGTGTTTCACTCAAGAGAGATCGTGAGTGAGGGTAACGCCTAGGTATTTAGTTGAGTCAACGCATTCCATTTCGGTGTTCCCAAAGCAGTAGGTGTTCGGTGGGAATTGCTCTTTTTCCCTCATCAGAAAGGAAGCATTCTACACATTTCCATTCACTTTACTTTTGTATACATTAAACGCACAAAAACAAAAGCCTCCAAAGTCCTCGACCTATAAAAAGCTTGTGTTCTAGCCTCAAAAATTAAGTTTCTGAATCTTTAAAAGCCAAGTTCCCAATCAAGGTTTTCACTAATCTTTTACTAGCACATTATCGAAATGCGTTTCAACAATAATGAAAATATAAATTATAGCAATTTTATATTGTCTACATTATGATTTATTAAGAAATCTCTCTTTTTAGAGTTAAATTGCTCGAATTTCTGTCTTCAGAATGTATTCCTTCCACCAAAACTAGCTTGTAACTATGAATCATTACATCCCGCCTCTATTTTAGTTACACAGATCAAGTGTGTTTACTCAACGATATTTCTCTTTCAATACCCGTATTGAATTCACCATTTCATTCCGAAAGACTTCCTAAATAGGCAAACTGTCGTATCTACGCTTGAAGTAACTTCCAAATTCTTGAGGACCTCTTTAACGTCATTTTCCTTTATTCATCATCATTTGTATTGCACTGGTTTATGTGGTTTTGGAGGGACCCGGACTATATTACGACACATCGATACATTTCCTTGCTTCGTTTGACAAAGCATCACCAGACGCAGAATTATCCACGAGTCTTCAATTCCGAATACTTCCTTCTATACTTCATTCCGTTCAACATGCCTATTCTATTCCTTGGTCTTCTTCGCTCGCCTAATCTTCTTTCTTCTATTACAATCTTCATCATCCCACTGCCAATCGAAATATACTGCATCCATCTTTCCTGCCTCCTTTGCATTTCTCCCAACAGTCTTCTCTCCTCCCCACCGTTCCTAGCACTATCATTCTGCTTCAGTGACCACGTTTCCGCGCCGTACTAAACCACGCTCAATATTCAAGTTTTGGTTAGCCGTTTCTTATCACCCTCATTCAACGTCCCCGTCAACGATTCCCTCCTCCGTATGGAAGCGTGTTTGCCTAACGCAGTTCTTCTACTTCTGCCCCCACTACTTTGACCATTTCGGTCTTGAACACTTCAGAAAAAGGTAAACTGTTCGGACCTATCGCACATATGTCCTCAGAAATCCTTGCAAACACTTGGCTAACTGGAAAATGGAAGCATGATCATACGCAAACATTTTTGATTTAAGGAATTACCCACCGCCTTTCATTCCTATCCACGACTCGTTCCTTACCTTTTGAAACATTTTCTCCGCATATACGTTGAAAAGCACGAGTTTTTAAGGTAACCCCTCTTTACATTCAATATTACCCCATGCGTATTAACCTGGCCTGTATTATGCACTAAGTAGTGATCGCCCTCTTTTGTTTGAGTGGCCAACAAAACGTTGATCGCCGTGACTTCTTGACCGAACCTAGTTGTGCCAGGTCCCCAACATGTTTCCATTCCTTTCCGTTCCTCTTGTGCCATTTTCTTCGAATATACGTGAAGAGTGCAGTTGAACAACATGCATCGGTGCACCATTTCCTATTCATGATCGGCGTCGGAGAGAAGGCACATCACGGACGGCGCCCTCCGTGATGTGCGCCTTCCGCACGTCCACAGAATCGGAAGATACTTATTTATTCGCGCCCGTCGGCCTCGTGATTCAAGCCCTCATCCATCGGTCCTCGGCCGCTCCCCGTTCTTCCACGTAAAACCGCCTCCGAAGGGCGAAACGAGGTGTATTTCCCCAAATCACGCAAGGGGGTTCACGGTCACGCGATCTGCGTTCAACGGAGGGTCAGGGCGTGCTCAATTCATTCCGATTTGAAAATGGTCCAGCGGAAAGAACCGCTTCTTCGAATAGTCCTTGCAGCTGCACTCTCACAAAGAATAAAATGAAAGCACAAATTGCAATAAAAATGACTGGAGACAGAACTCAGTTCAAACCATACACTGAGTGAAAACAGGGCTCCAAACATTATGAAAGCGTAAATTGCAATTTTATTATAAAATTATGTTTCTATGAATGATAAGATATTCTATTGAAGGGATGTCTCTTTATCATATGATGTTGAAAATGTATTATTACCCCCATCCTACTAAGGTAGGAGAGATCATGCTAGTAAAATTAGAGAGATCAAGTGTAGAACAGGTATTTTTCAGATTTCATTTTTTCCACGAACGATAAGAGATCATGATTACATTCTCTGACCGCGGTAGGGTCATATTCCGGTCAAAAGTAGTCTGGTGGTGTTCGTATATTTACCCCCTGCCACACACCCTAGCGGTGGCTTGCGGGGTAGACAAATATATTAAATATGTAAGGGCAAAAAGCAGTTTACAAAATGGTTAAAAAGGAACGTAAATGAATACTTAAAGATATTTCACCATAATTTTAAAACATTGAAGCCATTTAGGCATGCGTTCAATATCCTAATATATTTGAAATATCTATACTTGTTTGATTCTGAAATGTGCGGAAAAACTTAAGAATAAGTCTCCCCTAACCATGAGCGATTGATATTGTTGGGCCATCCTACGGAGAGCACTTTTAACCGCGGCTGAGCACGTGGTGCCGTTCCAATACATTTTCAGGCAGCCGTATTATGATACTAACGTATTAACTTTCATTATAAGTTTATGATCACATATTTGAAAGTAACTGTGTCTAAAAGTGACTTTTTTACATGTTTGTTTAAAACTTTATATATTTAATAACATAATTTTTCAATTACTTATTAACCATAATATTTACAACACATTATTTCAAAATATCATGTTGAATATCGGTGCATGAATAGTGTATATGTTTTCATCTCTTTTGAACTTACAGTTACTTTTAAAAGTCTCATTTTCCGTTATGAGTTTCATAGCTATCAAATCACTTTTTCGAACAACAATCTATCAACCAGTAGAACAACCGAACCGTCGCCAGTATTGTGTGACGGATTCACAATATAATATTCGATATTTCTTTATTAACACATCTATTTATTTATTCATTTCTTTCTAATATATTTTCATCATAACACGTACAAAATGTTCACGTTGGATTGTCCACCCCTGGTTGGACAGTCTTCTCGTCATCTGGGTATAACGCTCACATTTTCCGGATCGTTGCATAGATAGGTGTTTCAAAGTTGACCCAATACCTCTCCCCCCCCCCGGTGCCCTCCTCCCGTCTCTCCCCGCTTGGGCCTACGCCGAATGACCCGCGACGCTCTTCCCTGGGCAGTGGGTCTTTCGGTGCGGGCGTGCCTTCTTGTGTTTGTGTGTGTGTGTGTGGCAGGGGGAGAAAGACGGACGAGGGTTAAGAAGAGGGGTGGACATGAAAGCTTTTAAGGTATCGATGTCACTAACGGTCAACAGTCCACCTGTCGTATGCCCTGCGCCATTACACTCCCCTAAGCCTCGAGTCCAAATGAGGGATCGATTTCACCGCCTGCCCCCCCCCCCCCACATATGTGGGTCCACCCAAATTTGGGTCGAGCGATGAGAAATTTTAAAATCTAGAATTTGGTCTAGAGTTTGGCTATCGAATTTCCTTTAACACTTACTCCCTTCAATTGATAATTTCTCCTGATTTCTCACCTTGACAGACTGGAGTGAGGAGGAGAATTCTCCTCGGAAAGCCCTTTCGATAATACGGCAAGTGTTCCAACCGGACCTAGGGCTTCAATTGTTTTTGTTTCGCAAATTTTTTGCTATCCTGTTACTTGACATGACTGCGCATCAATCATGCGCTTATTTGATGCTAAAGGATATTTATGGTGCGTTAGTCTTTTAAGAATAAAGACCGGGGAAATTGGGCTCAGGAGTGATTTGGTCTTTTTTACGCCCTAATGATGCCCTACGGACTTTTATGCCTTTGAAAAGACTACGGTAACCACTTCTGCTGAATGCGATAACGTAACTTCAGAATAACTTAGGGGTCAAATATTCATGTATTTAACCTATTAGTTTACATTAGACTCCTAGATTCATCTCGTATGCAGGTGCTTGTTGTAAACGTTTGGAATAACTTTGAGGTACATCAAATTTCATCGCCCAACTTTCGCTTACTATGGTGATATTTGGATTTTTATTCTGAAAAGACCAGCAAGGAAGGTAGATATTATTGGAAGATAACCTATGCTTTACATTTTATACTATTATTCATAGTTTTAAATAAACAAGTGACTAGTTGTCTTTTCGATGGCGGAGTTGGTTTTAGGAAATTATCAAAGTATTCCACGCACACTAAATAATTTGCACTGGGATAATAAATTGACTTGAAAATTTCAAATTTCAATTTCCTTAATTAAATTTTTTAATGGAAATCATGCCATTATTTGAATTAATAATTCTCAAATTCATGTGAAAAAGTAGTATTGCAAAATAACGATTTTTTTCATCATGTATCCTAAATCATATTTGTCTCGTCTCCGATCTCATGGACCCAGGCTGGGTCCAGGCTGGATCCCAGGACATGTCTGTTACTCATTTATTCCGAGAAAAAAGCTTTCAAAGCCCTTTCGAGCGAGCCACAGCTGTCATTTTAAGCCCACGAATTGTCGCACGGAGCAAAGGGGAGCATAAGCCGGCGGGATAATAACGAAGCCCCAATCCGACGGAGCGAGCGCCGGTGCCCTTGCAAATTGGGGCACACCGATTGCAATTGCGTTGTTGAATTTCCTCTTAAGGAGCTTTAATGCTAACTTGAAGTGGGCATTTGTCGATTTCCTTTGAAATTATGTATACTACGATGCACTGTTAAATTTCTATTGCTAATTCGCAGTCAATGTGAACTCGGAGAGCAGATACTGCAGAGGAAGAGATTAGAATTCATAAGCAATTTAGTTTTCAATGATAAATCCTAACCTTGCCAGTGGAATGGTGAATTTTTTGTTTTTAAGTCTAACTTCAGCCTACTTTTCTTATGACAGAATTGATCTCGGGAATTTCCGCTGTATATCAGAAAATTTTCATTCCGTGCTAGCACCGATTATAGTTAATATTACTTGCAAATTTCCTTGGGAACACATGCACCCACAACATATGTATATATATATATATATATATATATATATATATATATATATATATATATATAATGGGTTGGAACAATAGAACACAAATAAAGTATTAACATTTAAAAGAGTCTTACATGAAGAAGGCCTCGGAGGAGGCCGAAAGCTCAAATATTTTACCGCGTGAGTGTCCTTTTAAATGTTACTATTTTATTAGTGTTCTGTTGAGTCGTCCCATTATTATACTGCTCGTGTGAGTGTTTCCGTATAATTGATATATATATATATATATATATATACAAAGGGTAATTTGTGTGTTGCATCCATCAAGGAACAAAGGTATTCACTGTCCCTTGGTTGATTATACCAAACAAATCACCTCATACATTGATTGAGCTCTTACGGCTAGCAGTATTGAATAAATGAAATGGCTCGAATATCCTTAAACAGCTTACCTTTCTGAATGGCGGGGAAAAAATTAAAATAAAATGAACATTAAAAACAAGGCACAACTGAGATTAGTTGGCTAACGACACAGTCCAGAGGAAGGAGTAAAGGGAAGGATGAGAAAGGTGATTTCTCACTTCCACTTGATTTGCCGTGACGATTCACCTTCAGCACGCTGAAGGGGGCTACTTTGGGGCCGAAATATGCGTATTTGTGTCCACCCTTCCCATTCCTTCCTCTTTTACCCTTTACCCCTTCCTCTGGCTTGTGGCGTTGGCCAACTAACCTCATTTCTAACTTGCTTTTATTTTTTATTTCATTTCAATTTGTCCCTTTCCTTCAGAAAGGTAACCTGATTACGACTATTGGAGCCATTTAATTTATTCACGATCACCTTATGTTTCACCTTAGCTTGCCACTAACATCCTAGAAGCAGTAAAACGTCTTATTAACGAAATCCAAGCCTTCACATTTTATGCAGATTACATTAAGGCAGAGGGTATCGAGAGGCCCTTTATGGGTTGCATCAATCAATGGACATGGCCTGATTGATGGTGGAAGAGTGTTGGTGGTTGCCGGAGATACGGTTCCATTGACGAGATTTCGAGGGAAGGGATTTGTGAGAAGGGTCCCCGATAGAAAGGCATTCACGAAAGGCGCCCATTTGAGGACACGATGGAATGGTGGGTATGCATGTCCATGGCCACGAGTGAGCATTGCAATTGATTTACATTTTCTTTGGAGTCTCTCCTTGAACACCAGCCAATGGCTTGTAAACATTGTCTCATTCACAAAAGAAACGAGTGCTTTGGAGCTATGGAGCAGGTTCTAATCGTAAATCAATTCTAAATATTAATGAACGGAAAATCACCAATTATTTACATTGAAATTGACTTCAGATACTTATTTGTAGTAGCAGTAATTGTTATTATGGGAGGCGACCGACAGCAGAGACCATTCGTGCCGGAAGATATATTTAGGTAATAGGTTTAGGAATAAGATGTTCATGGAATATAAGAATATGGGTGAGGAGAAACCCGGCGTCGGCATTTTGGAATGATTAAGGAGAATTTAATCAACGACTTGAATATTTAAACCCTCAAATATAACATGCTAAGTTGACTCCTATGAAAATATCTTCATAGGTGTAGAGAAAACTTTAGCTTGTTAATTACTATATCAGTGCTACATTGGATCGGGTTGATTTGAATAACTGTCCATAAACGTCAGAAAAAGACAAACTTAATTTTTCTGGACAGTTATGAAGTGATTATCTGGCGCTCTCGTAAAACGTGAATAGCTACTTCAATCGGGAAATGTTTCCTGATCCATCCCTCTTTCTAAATGGTCTTACACCTCTATCCGGCCTCTTATTTGGAACACCTTTGCTAATGCTGGTATTCTTCGGCCGTGCAATTAGAAGGAGCATCTCAACGATGGAATAATGGAGTTCATTATCAGTTTGTTATTTTACTCATTCCTTATGCATAAGATTCTTAAGTATTCCTTGTATATCTGGTAGAATCTTATTTACATGCATGCAACTCTTGACAACTCTTGAATACTGCTTTTCATCAGATAGTGTTTTGCTTTCTTCGTTTTAAACCTATAATTCGCATCCATGTGTTAAGACTTCAAATGCTAAGGTTAAAGTCTATTTTTTTGAGAAGTTTAGTTTTTAAAATTCATATATGCTCTCATTGCATTTGGTCCTTTATTTAAAAATGTGTATTTCTTTCTCTCCACTGTAACAAGACGTAGCATGGCAACTTAAGAAATTCAAGAACTACACCTGCTCGAAAGTATAGTTATCTACTAATTTTTTAGTCCTTTCTGGGTATTTTCCACAAAAAAACGTCGTTTTAGTTTTTCAACTCTATATTTTTAACTGAATTTTCAATATAAAATTTCCAATGTTTCCTATCTATAGCATTTGAGATACCAAAAAAATAAAGAAATAAAATGGGATAACAGGTTAGAAATTTTTCCTGATAAATTTGCAGAATACTGGAAAATTAGACCGTTAAACACTATGATATATAGAAAGGAGAATGTTGGATGACGAAAAATTTGGACAAGAATAGGAATAGGACAAGAATAAGAATAGAAATAAAATAAGCGAATAGAAAATTGAGTTGAAAATATCTTTTAGCTACAGGTATATAGGGTGTTAGGGTATTGGTATTTTCATGTTAGGTGGGGCTTATAAGTGTAGAAGCTCTTGTCATGGAAGACATCCAATATTAATAAAGAATTTTTTAAAAATTGAAATATAGCTATGAGACAATCCGCACATAGAAATGCCTCTGAATGCTATCCGTGTGTGCGCAGAGCGAACCGTCACCGCATCAAATTCCATCAACTGCCAGAATAGAGACGAAGTCAACGTTTTCAACACCCGACGGAACGAGATTATGAGGCGATTATGAGTGACGGACATAACGGGCAATTCGCAACAGGGTTTTTTTTTAAAAAACCAGCAAGATCCACAGTTAATTTATGTCAATAGGTTCAGTTCATGGGGCGATTTTACCGAAATGAAACTAGACACGGCATTTAACTCTTGGAGCGGAATTTGTGCCAGAACGAAAAAGGGACGATATTTGTTGCTTGAAATGTCACACGGAACGAAATTAAAGCAGTATGAATCAGCAATGGAACACGAAAGAAAAACCACTGTGGAATTCCGTCCCCCGGACACATTTTGCATTTCCTCGCGATTTCGATTCGAGTATAGAAATACGCGTCTGATGAAAACCTTATTCCTTGTTTGATATGAAATATTTTTTGGACAAAATATTCGCCAAGTAAGAGTTGATTCTCGTACTTTGAATTGTTTTTTAATCCATTAATATGGGGAATATGTGAGAAAGGTAGAATATGATAAAGTTTTCTTCTGTTCAATATTTACCAGAATGAAACTCACGGCGTTATTCCTCGTATTTAAAGCATCGTACGATTTTACCACGGTGGAATTCAAAGAAGGATTATCTGTTTTTTTTCTAAGGTGGAGCTGTTAAACAGAATCAAACCACTCAATAAAACAGAAAGCCTGGTTTAGGATACGCGCGGACGTTTTTGCAATTTGTGCCGAAGTGAGGAAATTCAATAGGTCATTTTTCTAAATGGGCGAAAAAGTAAAATGCAGATGGCTTCATATATCATTTACAGATGAAAACCTTTGAAAATTTTAAACTTATGCAAACGATCACCTAATTAAGCAGATTACAGTCCATACGAATGCCATTAGTCCATAAAAAGTAATAACTAGTGAATTTTTATTTTCTTGCAATTAGAAGGTGTTATAAGGATTTATAATTAAACATTTAGTCTTCCGTTAATTTCTTGTGCTTAGTAAGGAGAAATAAATTTAAATCTACCAAACCTGGCTCGTCCGTCTATAAAAAGCCGTTCTTAATCGCCAAACACGGGATTCTGTAATGTTCTCCGCATCTTTCTGAAACAAACTATCACGTGACGAACTTTCTGTTTGGCAATGCCACAATTTGTCTGTATGTAACCATTTTGTCTAAATCCAACATATACGTACCTTTGATGAGGGAAAAATATTTTTAGTAGCATTGCTTGATATTCCAAAACACTATATGTTAAAATATATTTGCACGACTAGATTTGCAATGCCACACTTCCTCTCATTTCGCTCCCACGGTTTAAATTTACTTTTTCAGAGGAAATTGTATGAAAAAAAAGAGTCAAACCTCGATCAAAGTTTATTTTTAGGCTGTTTATCTGCCACAGGTTATATCAGCCGCTAGAAAAAATGCTCACGTCTTCGTACCGCTTAAAATTCAAGTTGGACTTCTGGTTTTAAAGGAGAAAAATTATTGCAGACAATTTAATACCGAGGATAGGCTGAAAACTAATGCACACATGCTCATAGACCACAAACGAAATGAGTGTCAGAAGCACTCCTGGTGACATGTGGAAGTAACATTCCCCCACAACACGAATGCGTAGGTTTGAGGTCGTTACATTCATCCAGTGTATTGCGAGAAGCGGAAGTATAGACGTGCTCTAGTGCTATTTCAACGTGAGTTCAAAAGCGTGCTGTAATCGAATTTTTAACAGCTTAGAAAGGTCACTCCTACTGAGTCATACTGTCTTTTAAAGGCTATTAATGATAACAATGCGATTGATAGATCTGCTGTAAATATGGGTAGTAAAATATCGTGGTTGCGAGCTTGTGAAAGCCATAATTGTTGGTGAAACACGCAGCGGTCACTACCACAGACGATAAACATCGCAAACTCGTCGGAGATTTGATTCAAAATGATCGGCGAATTACTCAAAAGCGTATCGCAAGCCATGTTGGAATATCCAAGGAATATGTCGTCTTTATTATTGAACAATTATAATACCGTAAAATCTGTGTTCGATGGGCACCGCGCTGTCTTACAGACGAGAACAAATAAAACCCTCCTTAATCCCCCGATCTTGTTCATGGCGATTTTTATTTCTTTTCTCAACTCAAGAGACACCTCAAGGGTAATCATTGCACCTCGGAAGACGAGGTGAAGTCAAAAATTCGATAACAGCACGCTGTTGAACTCACGTTGGCATAGCACTAGAGCACGTCTCCATATTTCCGCTTCTCAAAATACAGTGGACGAATGTAATGCAGAGGAGTCATTTGTTCTCTAAAGTTCATCATCAATTCATTGCACACCGCCTCTCCCCGGAACTTGCTGGTGATTTTAATGGCGTTGCGATATAATCGTCACTTTATTCTCCATTTTCAGGTCTTATCCTTTACATGATGCAAATATAACACTTTTATTTTTACTCCTGGCTTTGAGAATTACCACTAGTTATGCTCTTAAAAAATACAATTGGAAACGATGGTATGACGTCCATCGTGCATTTGGATCAATGTCCTGCAAACACCTGAACAAATCCAATGACAGAAATTCGACAATTTGTTAATTTAACTGCCATTGAAACTGGTTTGTTTATTAATTGATTGAAATATCTAAATTGTTTGAAAATTGGACTTGTAAAGTATCATGAACGAATTTCTTCTTAATCCTTCCTTAGTATTTTTTTCAAAAGGGAAGAAGCTCGAAACCTTTGGATTATTATTCTACAATTTTGATTTTTTTTTAAATTTCATCCTCAATTTTAATATATTGCTGTTTGAAAGGTATTGGGTTCGAATTCCTGCCCGACCTCGGTGGATTTTTCATTGGACACCTTCAACTTAGGTTTTGCATGAGTAGAGCTCCTAAACCTAGTTTCAAATTCTAACGGATTCTCTCGCTACGACGCTTCCAGTTGCACGGAAGTGGGAGGAGCACAATAGTAGGTGTGCAGCCATTGCCACCCATCCCACCCCCGCCCTCTGAATGTCGCACGGGGACAATTGATGTGTGGGTTTAGTTGAATTAAATACATTTAGCCTGTTTTCACTATAAACTATAGAGATTTACGGATGCGTATCACCCTCGAAGTATTGTTCCCTACTGCCTTTAAGGAAAATGGACCCAGCATCATTCGCCTCCAGGTTGACACATCCTTCTCGCTGCATCTCTCCAGATATAATCCACACGTATTCATCCAACTCACCCTAATATTATGGTTCATAGCGTGAATTGTAAAACGATAACCCCTAATGTTGAATTAATTAATATATGAAACCTATAATTATATATATATATATATATATATATATATATATATATATATATATATATATATATATATATATATATATATATATATATATATCTTCGAAATGGAACGCTCTTCGGCGACGCACAAATATATAAAAACACAGATGTAGATTTTTAGAATATAGAGACACTAAGAAAGGACACTCACAATTTGTTATTTGACGTTTCGACAGCTCGGCTGTCGTCTTCAGAATGGCGTCAAATAACAAATTGTGAGTGTCCTTTCTTTGTGTCTCTATATTCTAAAAATCTACATATATATATATATATATATAATATGCCGGAAAGAAATAATACTTATACCATATTTGTTTATACTCGTACTTATAGCACCAAAACGGAGCATAATCCATCAGCGGAATTAAATGTACTCGCTGTCATATCTTTAGGTCTTCTTTCAAGTAATTCCGTTCCAGAACTGCTTGTAAATTCAGGAATTTTGTCCCGTATTTAGTTCAATTTCGGTAAATTGTTAATTGAACCAACTCTGCCCACGGACGTTCATTCTCGTTGGTTTCTTTTAATATTCATGTTTTGAACTGATTCATGGAAAGAAATCGAATCATTTCTGAACAACTCTTTGCGTTCAAAAAATCATATCGGTTATGGAGTCAGATAAAACCATCAGAAAATGTTTAATTTTTTCCCTAAATGAAATTAAATGGCAAATGAAAACTGGAATTTGGTTGCATTATGAAATTTAATTGTGTTTCCAGCTTCTTTGACATCCCAGATTGGCACCGACAAGGTGAGACACAGGTGGCGAAAGAGACAGTCATGGAAAGACACCCAAGGGGTATCCTTTGAACCACCGTGTCCGATTACGACCCGTCCGTGAAATTCAAATCAAGCACAGTTTTCTACAGCATTTCTACATTTTTTGTCTAACCTCCTCTACTCTTAAGGCTAATAAGTGGATAACATCCATTTCTTTTTTATAATAGTGGGTACGTTTTTCAAAGAGGTTCCTCTAGGTACATTTATTATTATTAAGTAATCTCCCGGTTAAGGTAGGTTTTGGATGGACACAACTACCAAATGAATAACAAACCGAACGGTATTAGGGTTAACCCTGTGAAATTTATCCATGATGGAAAGGAAACAAACTATGCAAATTTCACTTGAATAGAGATTTATTCACGACCCGGGTTTCAAACACTTAATGTCATCTTCAGGTGACCTGAAGATGACATTAAGTGTTTGAAACCCGGGTCGTGAATAAATCTCTATTCAAGTGAAATTTGCATAGTTTGTTTCCTTTCCATACCAAATGAATATTTTTATACTCCTAATAAAACACAAAATCCAGCATCCTACTCTATATCTGGCCCCTCATCATCTCTGAGTACTTCCTTCCTCCCTTCATCCCGTCCAACATCCCTATCCTGTTCCTTCCCTTTCCTCGTTTGCCTAACATTCTCCCCTCTATTACAGTCTTCAGCATCCCACTACCGATCAATACGCCCTTCATCCATTTTTCCTGCCTCCATAGGATTTCACCCAACAAACCCCTCTCTTCGCCCACCATACCAAATACTTCCTCATTTGTTTTCTTCTCTGTCCATTTCACCTTCTCCATTCTTCTCCACACCCACATTTCAAAAGGCTCCAATCTCCTTCTATCCTCCTGCTTCAGTGACCACGTTTCCGCGTCTTACATAACCACGCTCCATATCAAAGTTTTAACGAGCCTTTTCTTAATATCCTAACTCAACGTCCCTGTCATCAACTCCCTCCTCCTTGAGAAAGCCTCTTTGCCTAGCGCAATTCTTCTCCTTACGTCCTTACTACTTTGACCGTGTTGGTCCAAAACACTACCGAGATACGTAAACTGTTCTAACTGCTCTAGTTTTTGCCCTCCAATTTTAATGTTAATCTTAGTATTTTTCTTTCTGGAAAATCGCATAACTTTATTTTTATTGATTTTAATTCTCATCCTGTACCTATCTATGATTTTATATATGAAAGGACTGGTATGAATCAAATCGCCGCGCGGCTCTCGTTTAAAATAAATTTCGTCCAATCGTCGGAAATAGTTTCATTGCTCGCCCGATGGAAAATAGAATTCCAAAGACTGACTGCTGGAATTCTTATAACTCATTTCAAAATACATTTATTTTTTATGGAAGTATTTGAAAAGAATTCCATCTCGCCCAATAATATTTGCCGGTTGAATTACTTCATTTTAATAACTATAGCGGACATGTTTTCAACCACGGCAATAATCACGCGTCACATTACTACATCTATGTCTCGGTAAATGGTTAAAATTCTCCGGAAGATGCTTGCACTGCAAGATGTAATTACTGCAAAAGGTAGGAAAAGACGATCAGGAGAAATGAGATTAAGAAATAGGTGAGTATTCACTAAAACCCTTTACAAGAGAATCTAATATTCTATTAACCAACGATACACGTAACCTTGCTTTGAATTCCATGTTCTTGGTTGAAAATTTTGTGGATAGCAAGTCCATTAAACGCGGGGAAAGCTGTTCCCATTCACATCGAGTGCAGGGTATCGGGCCTTGTTTTCAGCTAGGGCCGATCAGGTGTTATGCTACATGGAAAATTATATTCGTGAGACGTTTACATGAGATTTTACCCCGCATGTGCGAGAAAAGATTGAAAATTTCACATTCAACCAGTTTAGGATCAAGCAAAGAGGGATAAAAGTGAGGATTGTACTTCAAGAGCGGTCCAAAGACAATGTTGCATGCAGCCACGAACTGGGTACGAACGGGTGTAATCTGGCGGGGGGAGAAGCCGAAGCAGGTCCTGGATAGAGACAAGAGGGGCCAAAAGGAGTGAGAGAAATGGTACGAAGAACTAAGAAATCACCTGATGTCCTCCAATGTTGGCCTAGGACATAAAAGAAAGAAATACTCCAAATGGGCGCCTCTTTTTAAAAAGATTGCAGTATAGCGACCCATCTCAAACTAAGGCAGAAATACTACGAGATGTGTTCAGAAAATAACGGGAATTATGAAATTGCGCGGGTTTGGAGAGACCGATTATCAAAATATTTAAGATCAAAGATTTGTGTCAAGCGTTAGTTTCGACGTCATATCCGTACACCCAAGTTTCGTCATCTGTTATAAACACGTTTCAGTGATTCTTCATCCGTCGTTGACTTCATTTAGTGACTCAATTGAGCAACTTCCATTCGCCGCTGTTTAAAATGTGTTCAAAATTCAACAATTTTGGCACAAATTTTGCTGTCACGCGTTTCATACCCAAAACATTCAAAAATATTTCATGACATGAGCCAATTGGCATGCCAACATCATCAGCTACTTCTCTGATTGTGAATTGGCGATCCATTTCGTAAACATTTCTCATACATTTTCCACGTTTTCATTGGCTGTTTATGTGCTGGGGCGTTCGTCATCTTAAACGTCTTCACTCCCATCTTGTAAACCCTTATGCCACTCAAAAACTCTTGTTTTACTCATATCAGGCTCACTATAGATCTTTATTAACATTGCACACACTTTTTGAACTTTGTTTCATTTCTTACGCAAAATTTGATACAAATTCTCTGATCCATTTTTTTTAACAAACGAGATTCGCCTAGCTCATAAAAAACACGTCTAACTTTTGAGCGGCTGCCACAGACAAATTAATCAAATGAATGCAGATGAAATTGTAATCATACTTTAAGGGTATGTATATCAACATAACAAAAGAAATTTTGCCAATCGGACTCTCCAAATCCGCAAAATTTAAAAATTCCCGTTACTTTCTGAACACCCCTCGTATGTAACATTCTAAATCCTAAATGAATGGAAGGCTTTTGAAAATATATACACTGAGTTAACTTGGATACATGAGTAGAGCATTTCCATTGATTTCGAACACTTGTTTTCTGGCGGACACGCCCGATAGAAGAAGTGAAGATGGAGGGGAATCGTTATAGTGCCCCAAAAAACGTGTGGTGACCTATCACCCCCCGCCACACGCCCTTCTGGCGGCTTACGGGGTATTAAGTAGATGTAGAAATCATAGGAAAATATAATTTTCAAGAAGCAGAGATATTATTTGCTGAATGTTTGGCTTTCGTTTGGATGAAAACCTCAAAATACAGAAAATAACTGGAATGCCACTCTCGAAAAGGAGGACAGTGGAATGCTCGTATCACGACTTCTTATTTGCGATTTGATTTTCTGGAATCCTCTCCATTGCTAAGGTGGAAGGAGTGATGACTCCTGGAAAAATCTCATGACAAGAAACTTTTGTATTTTCATACCTCCCTATTTCTAGAATATTTTTCATAATTCCGTACTTCTAGAATTAGGAGATCCAAGAATTGGTCGTTAAAGGCTAATCAGATATCCCAAAACGTCGCATGACACGGAATGTTATACATTGAATAAAGATAATTGAAAAAAATAGCGTTTAAAACTTTATTCCAGGAATATATTTAGCATTTTTTCCAGAGATTTAGCTTCCGCATACTGTTCAATAACGGTATATCAAGATTAGAATATCTCAGTTTAAGCTCAGCGCTAACGAAAACATGAAAATGTTAGAGCTACTTTAATCAATTCATATGTATGTCATCATTTTTATGGCGCCTGAACAGTTTTCTTCAGACGTAAGAATAATTATTAACAATCATTTTAATTCCATGCTGACTTGTCTACCTTGATCCCTTGATGTCCGTCTGGCTCAAAGTGGGGAACGCTAATATTTATCTATCATCTTATAATTTCATACGGCGAATGCTCAAAGCGCCTGGAGGTTTTGAAACCAATTTGTCTATCGTATAATTCTCCAACAGCCTCCTCCCATGTTCACATATTGCTTACATTTAGCTCGTGTTATTTCAATTTATAATCAATGAAATTCTAGCCCATAACATTACCCTGTGAAAAACAACATATTCTTATCTTCAAAATAATTCAGCGTGTTTCGTAAAAAAGTGTTTTTTTCATTACCCACTTTGCTGAAGAGTCCTGATGACTACAGTACATCGCGACAGACTACAGGCGGTAGCAATGGAAAGTTCTGTAATTTGAAACGGTGAATGGCGCTGAACATGTCTTATCCACACGCTCGATCCCAGCCCTATATCCAAAGACAGCATCAACGAGTTAGAAGACTGTATGTATGCGCATTTATTATCAAAGAGGAGAGGGCAAGCGTTGCCCAACTCCGGAACCTTCCCCATCTCTTCTTTTGTGTCACGGATCATATTGATAAGGATACATCTAGTCCCTTGCTGGTATATCCAATTTATCCCATAGAGCGGAGATAAAGTGACTACGATACATGGCAAGCATTATTTTAGAGAGACGGCGGTAGAGTAAGCGGTTAGGAATAATATTCTCTGGGTTGTAACCGTAGAAATAATACGTAGTTTCCGCATGTACTCGTAAATACGAGGTGAGTCCGAAAACTACCCGACCTTTATTGTTTCAAATTTAAGATGATAACTACAACTTGAGTGGTGACGGAAAGTAATGATGGTACCCTTTAGGATATATTTCGTAAAGAACCATTAAACATATTTTGCTTAAAAAGTATTGGCAAACGGATTTATTTCAGATACTGGTAAAATGACTCAAAATTCTACAAATTACATCCCTTAAGCGTCCACACACTTTTACCAGCGGCTTTTCCACGACCCGAAGGCTCCCTGGTGAGATGATTCCGGAAGGTCCTTAAGGGTACGCGTGCAAGCTTCTTTGACGGCACTTAGGCTTCCATGGCGGTGTCCTTTGAGGGAGGGAGGATTTCACTTTTATAGGGAATAGGAAATAGTCTGTTGATGCCAAGTCGCGACTATATCGGGGTTGGGGAATCGTCGCAGTGTCGTTGCAGGTCTCAGCAAGTAGACGCTCAACTCTCTGCTCTTTTGGTCGTCCGTCTGGACGACCAAAAAACCAGAAAGTTATAACCCCTGGTTTCCGCATGTAAATACACGCCCAAAAAAAGACAATATATTCATTCCAATGAATATAAGAAAAGGGTAAAAAGGATAGTCCAGGAAACCTGCGCAAAGGATTGTGCCCGATTTGTCGCTCACTCGATACCGACATAAATACCGACCCCACGATCCGCCCGAAAAGGTGTGTGGCAGCGCCAGGTGGGGAGGGTGGGTGATATGGGAGAAGAAGGGACTCGTCAGCAATAATGTGTGTGTGTGGGTCAATTCCCTCTCTGAATAGTACAGGTTCCGTTCCCTCCTGCTCTCTTCGTCTACATGCATCAGGTGTGTCGACTCGCAGACTGAGACGCGGTTGAGGGCGAAGGGAATAGAAAGGGAGGGTTGAGGACGGAGGAGCTTTCATTTCAGACTGCAGAGTTAAATGAAGCGCCGCACTCTCTTCTTCCTTTCCGCGTGCCTTGGCAATCTCTTCGTCCACGGCACGGCAACTTACCACTCGGACGAGAAATCGTGGAAAATATGGCCGTACGTGGAGGGCCCTAGTTGGGCGGGTCCATGAACAGCGGAGGGCCAGCCGCCCATTCAGGAGCTAACGGTGCCGCATAGTATACCGCTGTCCAACCATGAACCCAACCATTTCGACTAATCTTATGGAGGGTTAGGGGTTGTTATTTTTCCAATAGGAAGTTAAATGACATGAGAAATGTTAAATATGACATAGATACAAGAAAAACAAACTCCAGATGATAACTACGACTTGACAAGGTGACAGAAAGTAATGATGATACCCTTTCAGGGTATTTTTCGCAAAGGACCATCAAACATGTTTTGTGTAAAAAGTATCGGGAAAACAGATTTATTTCAGATATTGCTGCAATGCTTCAAAATTCTTCAAAGTACATCTCTTGAGCGCCAGCACACTTTTGTCAGCGTCTTTTCCACGACTCGAAGGATCCCTAGCAGGCGGATTATTCCGGAAGGTTTTTAAGGGTAAGCGTGCAAGCTTCTTAGACGACTTGACTTAGGGCCCCATGGTGGGATCCTTTGAGGGAGGATTTCACTTTTATAGGGACTAGGAAACAGTCTGCTGGTGCCAAGTCGCGACTATAAAGGGGTTGGGGAATCGTCGCGATGTCGCTGCAGAAGGTATCGCAAGCAGACACTCGACTCTCTACTCTTTTGGTCGTCCATCCAAAGACCTTCTGGAAGATGAATTTAGCGCAGATATTTCGCATTATTATTTAATTTTCAGTCAAAATGGTGTGTGCACTTTCATAAATCAATGCCAATACGATATCTGCGATCATTCGCACACTTAACCGACAATCTGAATTCATCACATCACGCACGCATCAGGAAAAAGTTGTCACCGATACTTTCTATACAAACGTAGCATAAAGTGGAAAAATGAACAACGTCGAGGATGTCAAGTGATAGTTTTTTTCAACTCACAAAATTGTGGCTGTACGACCTGAAGCCCTTCAATGGGAAGGAGAATCCGATGCGGGTGATAGTCACGGGCGAAACGGGAGAGTTTTCCTTGCAACTGCAGTTGGAGCGAGCGAAAGCGGCGGGACCTGGGATGACCGTGGTTGGTTGGAATGTCCCGAGTATGACTGGTCAGGTCGGCGCGACGCTTGCCCTCCATACCCGAATGTGTAAGGGCCGCTCTACGTATATCCATTGCAACTGTCTTACTATGGCAGAACCTAGTGCCGATGGGGTATTTATATCTGGGAGATGGATGGCCCCCCAACAGATAGAGGAGCGGGGGGAGTCATACCGCTTTAAAAAGCTCCGTCGACGTCAAACATTGAGTCAGGAACGAAATGGGCATTCAAAAAAGGAAACGGTTATTCGGACGCCCAATCAAATTTTTCAACCCCAGAATTTTCGGAGCCTCAACTTAAATCGAGAACACCTTTTTCGCTATTTTTAGATTCGTGGTGGTAGGCAGGCGAAACAGGCAGAGGTGATCGATCGACCAAGGAGTCCCCTCCTTGCGAGATATTCGCCTCCTTGCCCACCCCCTCCCCGAAAGTGCAAACAAACGGGAGTTAGCTAATTTTCGAAGCGTACGATTGAGATTACGCGAGAGTTGGCCTTGTTCTCCGGCGCCATTTTTAACACTTTTATACACGGAGTCATAAGTCACATTTGGTTTTTTTCCCTCCTTAGCGTGCGGAACGCATTTTTTGTGAAAAAAAATAAAAAGGAAATGAAGGAAGAAATATGTCAAAAAAATCCTGTCTTCCCTGCGAGGCACGAAAGTCGTGAGGGAGGGAGGGAATAATGTGCCGACGTCACGATAATAATTTGACCCGAGCGCGCTCTTGATACACTGCGGCCGTCACGCGAACTAGGGCTAACAACACCGCTCTTGAATTCCTTCGTGACCCAACTCGATGGAGGGAGTGAGGGGAAGGGGGAGAAGAGGAGAAGGGGAGGAGAGGGGGAGGGAGATAAGGAGAAGGACAGCCGTCCAATCGCAATTTCATATCCTCCCCTTATTTCTCGCACTCTTTCGACAATGGCGGTCTTGGCAAAACTGTAACGTCATTCGCGCTAATAATTCGAACTTGAAATTATTTCTCTACATCGAGATATTTCTAAGAATTGAACTGATTTCAACGACTTTTATCAAATTCGGATTGATCTAAGTAACAAGATGACATGGAGGGAGTTACATCATATTCACTGCATGTAAAAATTATTTCATACATATTATTCGAAGGAGACAATTATTGGTCCGATTATTATTTAATCGATGGCACGCTCATATATAACTAAAATTTTGGTAAACGATGATTAAGACGTTCTGTCTTAAATTTTTAATTTTTTACAGAAAATTTACTTTTAGAATCTTCATCAAATCAGTTCTTTTGACTAGATAGAATTATATTTGGTAAAATAACAGAATATACGAGAAGAAAACGACGGTGTCTCTGGTCGAGCGGTGACTGGCCTCTTCACCACGATAACGCGCCAGCACATTCATCGAACCTTGTGCAGCAATTTTTGGCAAAACACAATATTGTACAGCTTTATCAGCCTCCGTACAGTCCCGACATAGCTCCCTGCGACTTTTGGATGTTCCCAAAATTGAAAATGGCGCTCAAAGGAAAGCGGTTCGACGACATGGAGTAATTCGACGCGCGATCTGAATGTCATTCCAAAATCTGCGTTCGAGGACTCCTTTAAGATGTAGAAGCACCGCTGGGAGAATGTGGTTCAATCAAATGGGGACTACTTCGAAGGATACCACGGCCCGGAGGACCATGATAGAATAGCACCGATGCGGAGATATGAACGCAGGTCGGATAGTTTTCGGACACACCTTGTAAAATAATTTCATAATTTTGTAAGAAAATTTGAGCGCTTGAATACGGCTTATTATTTAGACTGTTTTGTTTTATATTTTTCAAAATAGTATAAACACCTTAAAATGATTTAGAAAAATCAACGTAATGTCGAACGCATATTATATCACGCCTCTCTGTGTATTACGTATTATCCCATATGAAATAATGCATCATGATAATCTTTTAACTCATTATAATTAACTATCATATACTACAAAAGACCACAAACTATTGTGGTTCTTTTTTGTGCATACCCTAAAGATGGAAATGGATGGAAAGAATGTAAAACCCAAAGCCGTACATGTGCGGCTTTGGGTTTTACATTCTTTCCATGCACTCGGCCGTAGTACGTTCTTTATCTATTTATTATGGAAATGGATGTTTATTGTTGTGAAAGAAAAACTGTCCATCTTTCACAATTATTCGATTGCTGACATTTTGACGTATAATTTTGGATGGACACAAATTATAACTACCCTTGCAATTTGAGTCTCGCCGAACGAAACACAATCCTTACTATTTCAAACTGCATTTCAAGGAGATTTCTCCCAACACCCCTCTCCTTCCCCAACATGCCTAGCACCACTTCATCGTTCGTTTTCCTTTCTGTCCATTCCGCCTTTCCCATCCTCCTCCACACCCAAATTTCAAAAACCACCAATTTACTCTTAAAATCTCACTTCAGTCACAAAGTTTCCACGCTCTGCAAAACCACACTCCATGCAAAAGTTCCCAATAATCCTTTCTTAATATCCTCACTCAACATCCCTGTCATTAGCTTCCTCCTCCTTAAGAAAGCTTCTTTGTCCTAGCCAGTTCCACTGTTTCCGTTTAACCATCTTGTTTCAAAACTCTGTCTAAATAGGTAAACAGTTTCGCCCGATCTAGTTTCGCCCTCAAATTTCAACGCCTAACTTCTTCTTCCTCTTTCTTGAGTACCTTATGATCTTTGCCATGTTTGCATTTGCCTTCGTCCCAAGTGTATGACTCTAATTTTCTAATTCACTTAGAAATTATTGTAACCCCTTGGATAACTAAAGTTTGGGGATATTCACATCTGATGTTATGAATTTTCTACGGACTCATTCTTATATTCAGTTCTTTCCATATCTCTTTTACCATTTCCTCGACATATACAGGTTGAAAAATCACTGACCATCCCGACTTTCCATCCGCCACTCGACCTTGAGGAGTCTGAGATAAGCAGAAGTAGCGGGTAAGTTTCCTAACTCACCGCGGTATTTCTATTTTCTGAAATACATTCATTGACTCTATCCAATTCTACCCTACTTCGAACGCAGTTTCAAAATCTAAGAAACAGACGAATACATCATGATTGTATGCTATGTTCCTTGTAATTAGCGACCTCACTGATTTTATGATATCCATCGTGCCTCTTCCCATACTGAATCAAAAATTGATCATCTCCTAAGTATTCATCTGCACTTTTCTCCGCCCTTTTATTCTAAGTACCAACTCATCTGCGGGAAATCCAATTTATTATTTTACAGTCTTCACACGTGGATGCCTTTCCCCTTTTTGAATGGGAATTAACACAGATCCAACAAAATCTTCCGGTATGTTTAACTGTTGCGTTCTGGAATTTCGTCTTTCACAAATTTTATAATTATCATCGCCATGCATACGTATGTTATTTCAGCGCGACATGTTCTCGTTTATTCCTCATAAACACTCGGACAGCTCAATGTTTCCTCGTCACTTGCAGATTATTTGGAATCGCTTTTCAACAGACGTTTATGGTTATTAATCCTTTTTACATACAAACCAGTATTTAATTGAACTTGCGTTGTCATTTGTTAAAGTTTTCGAAACTAAAAGCTGCAATAGGCTCTGAGAAAACTCTTCAAAGGCAGGTTTTATGAAAAATAATAAAGCATTGACCTGTTAATTTTTTAGAAATATGTATTTTTGTACATATTGCTAATTTCTATGTAGAGTAGAAATATTTGACACATTTCTAATCCACATAGCTTACTGTTAAACTCAATTCTTAGCCCAATCAGCGACACTAGGGCTTCCTTGGCGGAATCCAAGGAAAACTTGGAAGTCACCATACATGAATATTCTACGCTATGATCGACTATTCTTCCCAAATTATTAACATTCAAAAATTAGCTCTATCGGCTAATGTTGCAGGCTTTGATCGATTACTGTTCCCAATCATATATCGAAAGCATCCTGGAAAATGTTTGATGGAACAACAATATACTATTGATGTGCGATGACACCAAATTAATATAATATTATTTCTCTTTGTCCAATCAAACGATTTTCTGTATGAAAAATTACTTATAAAATGTGAATTAGAGTATTTAGCGCACTTCATATTTGTGGAATTGGCATCGAATACCTGGCCATTTCAACCGCACATGCCAACTGTTGATATAAATAGTTATGCTTAAAACCAGAGGTGTTCCATTGTAACCTTTGTTTGGCGTTTCTCCTTGGAGTTATCAAAGCAACGCCGACGGCCACGAATCATCTAATCTCTCTATTCCTCCTCCAACAATTGTTGTCGGCTATCTTTTCATTGGAACGACCCCTTTTCGTGAAGTGACGGACGCGTGTACAAGGCGTTCACAGATTTCTGCATTCCGGTTCACTTTTTCGGTCGTGAACAATAAAAAAGGCTTCTTCTCCAAAATTCCCCATGGTTCCTACGCACACCCGCCACCCCTTTCAAAAACCCTCCCGCTTTGCGCGGATCAATAATCCAATGGAAAAAGTCAATAGGGCGTCGATGCTCACATTAGCACTGGCGCCTGACACCGGGGAAAGAAAACATTCTAACGAATGTCAGCCCAAACGAACGGATTACGGGCACAAGGAATGTTCACAATTCCAGCCGACGATACGAGTTGTGGTCTGTCTTAGGATCTTTTTTCTTGAAACGCTCCTTGCTTGTGGCAGACCGATTGAGAAGAACATGCCTTCGTGAAGAAATTCCCCCTTCACGAGTCTGCGAGACGTTAAAATATAACAAAACCCGAAGAGGAAGGGTAAATTTATGTTATTAGCTACTCCATAATTTATAATATACATAAATATGCTACAGAATGGTTTTACCAGCCTCGTTAGACGAATATTTTTTCACATCCTCCTCGTTCATCCGAGCAACAACACGTCCGGCATTCACACGCATCTATCTCTTCGTCCGCCCTGCCATTTGGAAAGCATTCAACCAAAGCACATTTTTCCCGTTATAAATAAAACCCTCCGTGGGACGAATGTTTCATTTTTTTATAAAGTTATCATCAGGCTACTAATTCAAGTCTCCCGGAGTGATTTGCTTTCCCTCCTTGTCTTACCGTAAACCCCAAGCACTTCGTCAGCCTTCTCCATTCCCACGCTCTCCCCAGCCGACAACCCCCTCCACAACACCCGTTCGTATCCCCTTCCCCGTTCCTTAGATATGCACCCGCCCACGGAGGGTATGTATAAGTACCTAATGATGGTTTTGTTGAACTGAAATCTGTGCGCGTGTGTGTTGCTTCAAAAGTTTTTATTTCTGGAGGGGTAAAAGTGTCCTTTTATTTTTTTCCCCCAAATCTTACACTCGCACAGCTCCATTAACATTTCCATGCATTGCATTTTAAGTGCTCAATGGGCTGCCTTTTTTTCTGGGTGCAGTGATTTTTTCGGTGTCTTCGTAAGCGGTTTGAGTCTCTTTCAAAAAATGATGGCAGAAGAGAGGGTGGGGGATGGGGGAGGGGTTTGCGAGATGCCGCGAAAAGGAGTAATAAAAGGGGCGGGTAGGAGGCACGAAAGGGTAAAAAAATAACTCAAAATTGGAACATATGTATGGCCCCTCAACGACAGCGAAAGCAGGAGCAAACAGAAGAGGGTGGGCAGAACGGAAGTCTATTTGCGGAGAGAAAGAAGAGAGAATGCCCACGCGGAAAGGAGAAAGTTGAATGGCGGAAGTGCGTGTTGCCGTGAGGCCAGAAATAGAGGGGAGGGGGGGGAAGATTGATTGGAGCGCTGTTGGTTTGGGGCGCTCGAATTGAATGGAGTGCTCGGTGATGATGGCAAACCAGGTGCGCACGCACGCGTTCGCTTGTTCCTCGAAGCACGACTGAGGGAGGAAGAATAGAGAAGGGAATAAATTTTCATTCGGTCTGGGATGATGTATCCAAGCTCTAGGATACATCCTCAATCGTGACGATCATAGACCATGAATCGTGCGACACAAAAAAGATGACAAAAATATGTTTGCTTGTCTCGTCCATACATAAAACCACATGCACAGATATGAGTTAAAACCAATATGAGTTACATAAACAGTATCGAACAGCAGGCAAGCAGAAATATCGAGTATGGTACTCTCCCATGGAAGGCAAGAAAAGCAATATAATAAATAAGCAAAGCTTTCGATAACAGGTTTTATGTTTTATTGGTGCTATTCATTGAAGCAGTGGGTTATGCCTTTAAATTTGTACGCATTTGTGATTGCATTACGGGGCCTAAACATTTTTGCATGCTGTACGTTTTTTGAAATGATCGACATTTCTGATATTCTTAAATGAAAAAAAGAGAATTGTAGCGCACGGGAGAAATCAAAAAAGGAATTTTACATGAACAAGATTGTGTGCATAGATTTGCTCTGTTTTGTAGGATGTGAGTCTTCCTAACGAAAACCATTTGGCAAATTGACATTCACTTGTTTCTGTTGCTGCGCAAATAATTCCCTGCTCTACTTAATGAGCTTAAATGTACATAAAGGCCTTTTGGGGTCATCACCCTCGATCAGTTCTTAATCATTCAAGTTCTTTCATATTAGGTCGATTAAGATTTTCTATAGTGTTTTTCATTGCTTAGATGGCAATTCATACCTACACAATACATTTGATTATTTATTGTCAAGCGTCATATTGATGAGATGTATTTTTCTCCAAATATGCTTTTGAAGACGTACTTTGGTTGCTTTTTCAAATTTTCTCAAGAAAACATAGTGCATCATAAAGAAATAATAATTAAATAAAATTTCGACAGTGAATAATGTAACTGAGTAAAACATCTATCGAAGAGAATGTATTTGTGAAAGGCTAGCGAAATGAGAGGGACACAGGAGTTCTCCAAGATTACACGTTGGGGGGGAGGAGGATGATATAGGAAGAGGGGCAGGTAGAGGGGGGGGGGAATAGGGGAGGGAGTAAGGGGGTAGAATCGGAAGGAGAAGAAGTACTAGCGAGCCTCAGAGGGAGATACGGCTGAGAACACGCAAGGGAGTAGTTAAACACATTGATATTAAAAGGCGGCGAGGAGGGATTTTGAAGAATGGGGAACGCCGCCGACGCCCCGACCCAACGAAGCCGACTGAGTGTTAGCAGTGGGCAGTGCGATCGAGAATGCGCCTCTCCCCTTGCCCCCGACTGATGGTTGAGGGCAAGGAGGGTGTGTGAGGAATTCAATTTCCCCGTACACAACACGACACGGCTGGTGACGTCGACGTCCATCGCGTTTGTACCGACGACGGGAACGAGAGGAGGCGGGAGAAGCCGTGCGTTCGGGGAAGACGACCGCCTTCGACCGAACGCATCGATTACGACACCTCTCCACAGTCGAATCGGCCCACCAAGTCGCCCTCTCAAATCAAACGACGCGGAGTTTTATCTCCGAACAAAAATACTACGGGATAAATTAAGCACAATAATCATTAGTGTTAGTGTGATGAATAGTAAATATGAAAGCAAGATGTGTTTTGAATTGATGCAGGGTCCACACCTCTATCCCTTAAACTTCGAACCCCCTTCCGATGTGACACTCGATAGTCCGAAAACAACAAATCAACTGTTAACCCAAGACCAAAACGTCTCACGTCATGCCACAAAACTCAGTCCGACCCACCCTGCTCAACAGTAACCCTTTCCTCCGACAGGATATCTGACAGTACAACCTCTGGATGGCACCAAATAGCACAGCACCCACAGTGCCGAAAGACATTCCAACCGAATTTTTCACCCCATCACTTCGTTGGAGAGCCCAGACAATGGGATCGCATCCGAGCTACGTTCGAGCCACGGGTACGTGTAACTATAATATAAATGAGATTTGCCTGAACATTGAATTTTACGTTAGGGGAGTCACATAGACCATCCAACCATCGTATTAATGCGCAACCTCAGGTCGTACCGCATATCCTCCCTTCCCTACCCACCCTCTCCCACGCGCGGGAACACCGTATAATTCTCGACTATTTTACGGTCTCAATAATAAATTATACGCGCACTCCGTATCACTCGATCCTGCTCCGGCGCCCGTCTTGGGGTATCGCTGATCCGTGGAAGTCGCCACCACCTGGTCTGCTGGAGTCTCCAAAAAACCATCTCTCGATCATTGGGGCAGGAGGTGAGGGGTAGGGTGTGAGGTGCGAGATTGATTCTCATCGACCATTCGCTTCATCAGAGTTCGCAATCCGTACCCCTCGACTCATCAACGCTCTCGCCCCACAGCGCCCCCATTCCACCTCAACCGCCGCTTATCCTTCCACACCTCCGCAGGGTCCGAGGAGAGAACAACCCTTCCGCCCCTCCTCCCCCTCCCTCCTCGCCGCCACCGCCCCGACGGGCCCCAGGTCGAGCGTTGGGAGTCCCAGACACATTCACTCAACCCTTGACTCCGCAACTAGGAGCGCACGCAAGCAGTCACCCCTCAGCCGCCGTCTCGAACAGCAGACGCCCGTAAATTTACTTCCGCTTCGTTTAGCATTCTCAGAGGCAGAAGTGAATTAATTTTTAAGTACCCCTTCCACTTAGGATATTTCCAGGGACCTATATTTTCCTCGGTGTTCCCACTATATGTTCTTTCATGAACTCATCATTATAATCATGTTATATATATATATATATATATATATATATATATATATATGGGTCGTGGTAGTCTAGTGGGTAGAGCGCTGGAATGCTGATCGGAGGGTCCTGGGTTCGATTCCCGGGTAAGGCACTGTGGGCACCTGCAGCTCCACCCAAGCTATGTGATTTTTCGGGTACATATATATGTATATATGGTCGGGTATATATATATATATATATATATATATATATATATATATATATATATATAAAACCATAAACACAGTAATCAACCCGAAGGCCGGTTTAGTTGGTGATGGTAGAGTTCACCCAGTACTAAGCCCTATACGGCGTGTGAAATTGACACATCAGGGTAGGGGGGCCAGTTCCTTTCCCTGTGCCGGTTATGGTTTCCCAGGAAGATCTGGTACCCGAAAAATCACATAGCTTGGGTGGAGCTGCAGGTGCCCACAGTGCCTTACCCGGGAATCGAACCCAGGACCCTCCGATCAGCATTCCAGCGCTCTACCCACTAGACTACCACGACCCATATATATATATATATATATATATATATATATATATATATATATATATATATATATATATATATATATATAAATGATTTCGTCGACGTAACAAGGAAGTGCCGAATAATAAATTGGACGGCAGCAAACAATATAGAAACACATGAAAAGATCACTCACAAGTAATTTCTTGATAATGTCGATGGAATTCTGCTCCATTTTCATCGGAAGATAGAGTAGTAATGATTACTTCTCTATCTTCCGATGAAGACGGAGGATAATTCCGTCGAAATAATAAAAAAATTACGTGTCAGTGATCTTTTTATGTGTTTCTATATTGTTTGTTGCTGTCCAAAATATATACATATATATATATATATATATATATATATATATATATATATATAATTAACAAATGTGAAAGTCTAACGGATGTGAATAATAATGTATATAAAGTTAGCACTAAGCCACAGATAAAAATAAAAAAGAAAAGAAACTCACTAAGTTTCGGTGATCCAAGCCACCTTTCTTAAGGAACAGAAGACAGGAAGGGTTCCATCTTTCTCTTCCAAGAGAATGGTGGCTTGGACCACCAAACATTTTGAAAATAGTGAGTGAAACGCTATTGAGGAAGACAACGGGAAACCACTTCAATTATCATTCCCAAGATTTAAATGATGGACAACACAGAGATTTTGAGTCCTGGCAACTACGGGGCTCGGCCCAATCGGCCGTGTGTCGTGCCCGGCAGCGGGGGAGGGAAGGCTTCCGCGGTCGTCATCCCACGAAACCCTTGCAAGGGAAAACCAGCAGCAGCAGGACAGAAAACGCAGGAGAAGAAGACCAAATTAGTTAGAATAGGAACGTGGAATGTTAGGACAATGATGAGGACAGGGAAATTGGAGAATGTTAAGCGAGAGATGGAAAGGGGAAATATAGATATTTTAGGTCTATGCGAGGTGAGATGGAAAGATAGCGGGGATTACTGGAGTGATAAGTATAGAATAATATACAGCGACGCGGACGAGAGCCAACGAGGGGTTGCCTTAGTATTAAATGAAGAGGTAGGAAAAAGTGTAGTCAACATAGAGCAGGTAACAGATAGATTATTACTAATAGAGATAAAAGCAGAACCGACGAACTTGGTTATTATTCAGGTATACATGCAACGGAGCAACCATAAGGAAGAAGAGGTCGATAGGATATACGATGAGTTAGAGGACATAATCGCGTGTGTTCCTGCAGGGAAACATTTGATAGTGATGGGGGATTGGAATGCGACGGTAGACGAAGAAAGAGATGGTGACGAGATCGGGGACTACGGTTTAGGCACGAGGAATGACCGCGGGCAGAAAGCAGTTGAGTTCTGCAGGAGACAGGGGTTAGTCATCACCAACACTTGGTTTAGACACCACAAAAGACGCAGGTATACATGGAAAATGCCAGGTGACTCAGAAAGGTATCAACTAGATTATATCCTGGTTAGACACAGGTTTAGGAACAGTGTGATAAATTCCCACAGCTTCCCGGGAGCGGATGCAGACTCAGACCACAATTTAGTTGTTTTGAAATGTAGCGTACGTTTCAAAAAGATAAGGCAGGGGCGGCGAGTCAGAAAATGGAATGTAGAAGCATTAAATGGTTTGAAAAGGAAGGAATACAAACAGGCGGTAGAGGAAATCATGGAGGATGGTATAGAGCTAAGTACTATCGAAGAAAAATGGGAAATGATCAAGAAAGGGTTGTCTAAAGCCGCAAAAGACACTATTGGAACCGTTAACGCTAAAAGGACTAGGAAACCATGGATCACAAATGAGATGATTACAAAGATGGATGAGCGGCGAAAATGGAGGAATGCAAATACAGTATTAGGCCAAATGAAGTACAAAGAATTAAACAATAAATTGAGGCGGGCAACAAATAAAGTAAAAGAAGCATGGTGGAAGACGCAGTGCGAGGATATGGAAAGTCTGCAGAGGAAGGGTGAAATCGGTGCGCTGTGCAGCCAAGTTAAATCTTTATCGAGAAGAAAGAAAGGAAGACCTATGCTAACAGTTAGAGATAAGGCGGGTAAGGTAATAGTTGACGCAGGAAAGATCCAAGAGAGATGGAAGGAGTATATAGAAGAGCTGTATAGTGAAGAACGTATTTCGACTTAATTGGGCGAGGTTGGGACCTATGGTCCCTTCTTCCACCTAACCCTTACATTACAGATATTACATTGAAGACAATCACATACAACCAAGCCCTAGATGGAGGAAAATCCACCTGTGCGGGAATGGAACCCGCGACCTCTGTGTTGGTAGGCGAGGACGTTACCCCGCCGCCACCGGGTTCGGCCGGGGCCGGCCGAACTTAGACCAACGAATTTAGACACTAAAAAAGAATATGACGTAGAGGATGACAGCTTTGGTCCAGGCATACTAGACAATGAGATAGAAAGGGCATTAAGGGAGATGAAACTAAATAAGGCCGTGGGGGTGGATAACATTCCCGCGGAACTTTTAAAAGGCTCAGGAAAATGTGGGAGGAAGAGGCTATATGGGCTGATCCGTAGTATTTATGAGGAGGGAATCTGGCCGGAAGACTTTGTGAGATCAGTTTTAGTTCCTATTGCGAAAAAGGTAAAGGCCACGTCATGTGAGGACTTCAGGACAATTAGTTTGATATCACACGAAGCTAAAGTTGTTCTCGGGATCATAAATATAAGGATAGAGTGTAGGGCAAATGATTACTTAGGGGATGATCAGTTTGGGTTTAGGAAGGGGAGAGGTACGCGTGATGCCATTGCAGTAATGAGATTATTAATACAGATGAATATAAAATAAAACCAGGAGGTATTTTCCTGTTACATGGATTTTGAAAAACCATTTCATAGAGTGAATTGGGAAAAACTAATGAGTACATTGAAGACATAGGAATAGATTGGAGGGACAGGAGGCTAATCCGCAACCTGTACATGTCTCAGACTGCACAGGTGCGAGTGGGGAACGGGGAGTCCGGTTGGGCAGTGTTAGGAAGAGGTGTAAGGCAGGGTTGCCCATTATCACCGTTGCTGTTCAACCTGTATGCAGAGGAAATGATCAAAGAGGCATGGGAAGAACTCGAGGTAGGAATGAAAGTGGGCGGGGAATTCGTAAAATCAGTTAGGTTTGCTGATGACCAAGCCTTAGTTTGTCAGTCAGCCAAGGGGTTGCAATCATTGCTGAGTTAATTGGAAATTCAGTGCGACAGGTATGGGATGAGAATCAATATTAATAAAACAAAGGTTATGCGATTTTCTAGGAAGAAAAAGGCCAAGCTTAACATTAAAATAGGAGGGCAAAAACTAGAGCAATGAGAACAGTTTACGTATCTCGGTAGTGTTTTGGACCAACACCGTCAAAGTAGAAGTGACATAAGGAGAAGAATTGCGCTAGGGAAAGAGGCATTCACAAGGAGGAGGGAGTTGATGACAGGGACGTTGAATAAGGATATTAAGAAAAATCTCGTCAAAATTTTGATATGGAGCGTAGCTACGTACGGTGCGGAATCTTAGTCATTGAAGTAGGAGGATAGACATACGAGGGTCATCCGGAAAGTAGTACCCGTTCGTGAAATAAAGACACAAAAGTAAATATTAACAAACATAAAAAATTTTATTTGAAAGAGGATACTTTAAACTACTTCTCAACATAATCTCCAAGCAAATTAAGGCATTTGTCATAACGTGTGACAAGTTTCTGTATTCCTGCTGCATAGTCCTTCGCCGCCAGCTCATTGAGATACGCGAGGGACCCATCTTGCACAAATTTTTGCATAATGCAGATGGTGTTTAACAATTTCATGAACAATTGTTCGAGAAACATTGGGAAAATGCTCACAGATGTCATCAATTGTGACGCGCCGATCGTTCCTCACGAATTCGTCAACTGAGCTCACCAGTTGGTCTGTAATGACAGACGGTCTCTCCGAACGCTCATCGTCGTGTGTGTTCCCCCTCCCCATGTTGAAGTTGCGACACCACCGCCGAACAGACGACTCGTCCATTACATTGTCTCCATACACCTCCTTTAATTGGCGATGAATATCACATGGGCGAACGTTTCTTGCATTGAGGAATTTAATCACTGCCCTCACTTCACAACTGGCGGCGTTCTCAATTTTTTTAAACATTGTAAACAATCACAGAAACAACACAGGCAATGCTAGCGTCACGCAACTTGGCTCAGAGAAGGCAGACAAGCCACTGAAGCTATCTGACCTCGTCCAGCGGCTACTCGCGTCGTCAGCACTTCATGCGGCACGAACGGGTACTACTTTCCGGATGACCCTCGTAGATTGGAGCCTTTTGAAATTTGGGTGTGGAGAAGAATAGAGAAGGTTAAATGGACAGAGAAGAAAACGAATGAGGAAGTACTTGGTATGGTGGGCCAAGAGAGGGGTTTGTTGGGAGAAATCCTGTGGAGGCAGATGAAAAATGGATGAAGGGGCTATAGACCGGCAGCTGGATGTTGAGGACTGTAATAGAGGGGAGAATGTTAGGCAAACGAGGAAAGGGAAGGAACAGGATAGGGATGTTGGACGGGATGAAGGGAGGAAGAAAATACTCAGAGATGAAGAGGGACCTGATGTAGAGTAGATACTGGATTTTGTGTTTTGTAAGGAGTAACAAAATATTTATTTAGTATCTGTGTCCATCCAAAAACCTACCTCAACCAGTAGATAACCCAATAATAACAAAATATATATATAGAGATATATATAGATATATATATAGATATATATATATATACATATATAGATATATATATATACATATATATAAATATATATACATATATAGATATATATATATATATATATACATATATAGATATATATATATACATATATATAAATATATATACATATATAGATATATATATATACATATATATATATATATATATATATATACATATATATAGATATATATACATATATAAATATATATATATATAGATATATATACATATATATAGATATATATATACATATATATAGATATATATATATTTATTTATTTATGCGTATATATATGTATACATGCATTTTTGGACCAAGGATATAGACGAGGGTGGTCTGAAAGGTTTCCGACCTAAGAAATAAACGAGATATTTATTATTCTCATTTATTTTTATTTCTCAACATAGTCCCCTTTTTAGTCGAACTTTTTTGCCGAGATCCTGTAACTATTTGAGCCCTTCAAAATAATAGTTGACCTCTTTCTCCGCAAAATAGACGCTTAAGATTAAATCATTTCAAAAGAAGACCAATTACAGATGGAAGATGAATAAAAATTGAAACTACTCGCACAGAGACTAAGGACTGATTACCGAGGCCTAATGGCCCCTATGAGGACCGAGAGAACTCCAAAACATATCATCAAACACATAATAATTATGTCACCCCAAAACGGTTCAATGAATCATTGTGATTTGTGGTGTCAAGCAGAGGAGAAGATGCGTTGCCGGTTACTTTGATATCCTGACGCTGAACACGCCAGGATTATTTATGAGGTTATCTGATTATCGCGTTGCCTGTAAATAATGATTCTGGTGAAAAATTAAGGAGAACATTATATATATGTGGATCAGTTCCTCATGCACACGTTAATGACAAGTGATTTAATGTCTATCAGGGTTCTTTGCAGTTTATGTTGGCATTACTGGTGCCCGTAATCATCAATAAATAAAAGAATAATGTGAGATACTCAGCAGTCCCGTTCTGCGTCCATTTCGCTCCCTTTAACCGCAAGTATCGGAAGTGACGATTCAGTTCCACATTGTTTGTTTCGCTCTGGCGCCCATTTAGTTCTTGGCTTCTGTTCTCGGTTTCAGTTCTTGGCTCCGATAATTCTGGTAAACGGATAGGTAACAAGCTACCGGTAATTACATTGGTAAACGGCGCTCAATTACCTTCAAAGTAATTATCGCCTCATTGGGTGACAAATCACCCGCGTTTGGTGTGATATGGTGGACATGTATACACATTGTATTGAACAGCCCCAAGTGTATTCTTCATCAATACTATTAGTAGTCGTGTATATCGTTTACGAAAAATGACTAACTATCGCAAGATCTGGCATAAAATCTTCATTTACGTGTTGGCTGTTTTCAAGTTTAAAATCAAAAGATAATTTTACAAAATTTATTGATAAATGTGATGATAAATCATTCGTAATATCTTTTATGACTTACTCGCATTTTTATATTGCTGTGAAGTGAAAAGATGAGAAGTATTTTTAATATATTTTCGTTGAATAGCCAATTGTTTTCAGAAATTACATTGATATGTGGGCAAAGAAATTTTGGAATGAAATGTTGCGTTTGGTCTAACTCGAGTGAAGAACGTGTATAAGAAATGAAAATCGTGGAGGGCACTTTATGCCAAAATATGATTTATTAATTTAAAAGAATAAATTTCAGGGCCCATTGATTCCATGTTGTATTTTACGGAACGAGTGTCATAATATTAGAGACTAAAAGTTTACCGCGAACTTATGTGGACCTATTTCCATTAACTACCAGTGCAATAAATGACTATACATCTGTGGTGCAGAAGTGACTCCCCAAAGAGGCAGGAATATTATTTCCTCGATACATACAAGAAGAAAAAATGCAGAGGCCACAGGCATTATTTTGTGTTTCCTCGATTTTAACTTACGCCTACCCATATTTGCACAAAATCTGTAAAAGTTTTCCTCTCTTTCCCACTTTCTGACTTGATGTTCAGAGTTAAAACTTGTGCACAGATATTACGAAATAGATAAGCATCCCATCAAGATTGCAAAGAATTACACGAATTCTTTGTTTTATTCACAAATAATATATGCAAAGAGTACGCACATTCTAAGCGGAAATAGAGGATTTCAATTCTTACGATGTAAGCATTTTTTTTGCTAACTCTAAGTCTAAATTTTTATATTAAATACGGAAAATCTTCCCTCTCTTAGAATACTTCCACAAGATGTAGTGGAAGGGTTTCCTTGCTCCGAGGACCCTAAGAGTTTTAGTGGTAGGGGCGTGATAATTGCCTCCTTGGTAAGGTCACCCATGGCTTGGGGTCAGGATCAAAAGACGAGAGTAGTCCGAACACCATCCCTTCCTCAGCTATTCGTCTGCAAAGGCCCTTATGGGGCCGCCATTTCACAGTAATAGCATCAAATTTGCATGGGAGAATATGCAGACACTAGCATTCAAAGTCTTATTGAGCTAGTTCACTGCCATGCTTAACCCTCACAATCTTCAATATTTTTTTCTCTGAACCACTTGACATACAAGGTGTGTCCCAGAAGTAGTAGGACTTATTTTCCCCGGATAGACGGACGGACGGGTGGCGGTTTCTCTGACTAGCTTCCGAGGTAGGTGAGTCTCAGGAAAGGCTGGAGACCGGTGGTAGTTGGCTCCCAGCTTTTGCGGAGTGTGGATCATTCGTCGGCGAAAACTCTATAACGTGACCTTGTTAAATGCCCCAAAAAACCATTTATTCGAACAACGCTACGCCATCAAATTTTGCGTAAAAATGGAAAAAATCGGGAAAGAAACTCGTGACATGCTCAAGATAGCTTGTAATGATGACGACATATGGGTAGATTGGGTGTTTTTGAGTGACGAAAGTTGTTTCGTGAGGGTTGAGAAGATGTTAAAGATGCCGAACGTTCAGCACGCCCTTTGACCCCAAAAAGAGAACACAATCTTGCAAGAGTGAAAAATGTTTCGAACAGGGCTCACAGATTAAGGTCATATGGTTTCTGATGAATTTGGCATCCCTAAAAGTTATACATATGTTTTTTTTATGAAAGTAATGTGCATGATTTTATTGTGATGCGACTATCCATGGCAGCGCGGTAAAACTGGTCGGAAATTATGGTGGGGGGTCTTCCCTTCCAACGTAGCCGGTCGCCAGTTTGCTCCGAGCAGTCTAAGTGGAAAGAGGTGCCTCCGTGGGAAGTGTGTTTTTTGACTTTCTAACATGACGCGATGGAGCGTTCATCGTTGAACAGTGATACGCCATCACAAGTTTTGTGTGCAGCTTGGACGGAATGCAACCGAAACATTCGGGATGTTTCAACAGGCCTTCAAGTACGACTGAATTTCAAAGTCACAGTCCGGGAAGGGTCACAAGACATGCAAGGAGGGCCGGGAGGTCGCCGACGAGCCCCGTTCTGGACGCCCAACAACGGCCAGGACCGACGAAAACGTAAATTGTGTGCGCGAAGTGTTGCGCGTCGACAGTCGCTTGAGCATCCAGTAAATTGCTGACACCCCACACATGTCCACATTTGTGGTACATGGGATAGTCGCCGAGGATCTGGAAATACGCGATTGAGCTGATGCCCCCAGCCACACGTCCTTCATCGTTACCAACTTCTTGAACCGGAGCACCACCCCAGCTCCCCTATAGTCCCGACTTGGCTCCGTGCGACTTTTTTTGTTTACCCGACTGAGGAGAGAGAGCTAAAAGGAAAGCATTGGGAGACCGTGGAAGGCATCCAAAAGCATGTTACTCAACGTTCCTGAGAGAGACATTCCCGTTGAGAGGAGTTTCAGGGTGCCTTCCAGGGGTGACAGATACGTCTCCGTAAGTGTACTATTGATGCAGGGGGAGAGTATTTTGAAGAATTTTAAGCATTTGTTTAAGTACGATCAATAAATATATTTTTCCCATAGAATGCGCATTACTTTTATAGAGGACCCCGTACATCGATTTGAAACCAAAAACATGGGAATGAGAAAGGTGAATGCGAATTTGGTGCCGCTCGGACGAGCGAAAGGAAACTCGCTCGCGGATCTGCCAATTGCTTTTCGATCATGGAAGTGAAGATCCAAATTTTTTAGACGATGCCCCACCACACTTCTTCCTCTTCCCCCGCCTCAAGTTCGTGCTGAAAGGGCGTCACCACATCACGGTGGAAGCGTGACAACAGGCTGTGACGAGGGCGCTTAGCAGCACTCCGGGCGCCGCCTTCCAGAAGGCGTACGAGGCGGGGAATACCCGCTGGTAGCGGTGTCTGAACGCAAAAAGGTGCTAGTCTATAGACATTTTGAATTTATGTATCAATTATGGGAGTGAATTTTTTATTAAATCATCTTAGTCCCACTACTTTTGGGACAGACATTGTACATGTACGCTTACCTTCAGAGAGCTTCACTTGCAGACGATTATGTAACAGATAATCCCTTATTTTGGAATACTTACTTTCCGAACAAAACACAAACTTTGCAGTATGCGGTTTCTTGAATCATTTATCTTAAGAAAAAATTCGATTTATTTCTTATCATACCCTGCAATGCATAGGTCCCTTCCCATAGACTACGGCCTAGATTCGGTAGATGGACTTGTGTGCTCTGATGACCCCTAGGGATGATCAATGAGGAGTACAGTTAATGGGAAATGCAAGTGCGGGTGGGGTATGGAGAGTGAGAGTGTGGATGGGCAGCGACAGGCGTTGCCCATTATCACCCGTTATCTTTAGTTTAAATGCAGAGGAAATATTATGGGTAGCAGGAATGCAAGAGTTGGGGAACTCTTCAAATCAGTTAGATTAGCAGATGAACAAGCGTTAGTTAGCCAGTTCCAAATCGACCTAAATACCCCGCGTCTACAAAAAGGTGCGTGACAGGGGGTGCAAGCACCAGGTGGCAAGGGCAGGCGACAAGGGAGGATATGGGAGAGAAAGGGGAAAGGGAGGAAATAAAGTACAAATTTCGATGCATGCTGGAGGAAGATTCCATTCAAAAAATGGGTCAATTCACCCAATAAACTAGTAATTGGCTATACACAAAAAGAGCGAAAAAAAGGAACCACAACCATTTATAGTACAGGCCTCCACCATAGCAAGACATACCATGCAGAATTGAAAAGCAAAAAGGGGAAATTTTGCTGTCACGTGGTCTTGCAACTCATGGTCTCCGCCCTTAAAGTCACATGTGGGGGCCACAGTTAGAAAAAGGGTTTCAATTATTGCATAGCGCAGTACAGAACCAGCGAGGTAGATATTGGTTAAGAGTCCATCATCAGGAGACGAAGGTAATGAGATCCTCAAGGACTAGGTGTATCAGCATAGTCATTGCAGTCGGGGATTTAAACGAGGATGGGTAAAACAGTTCCCCTATTTCATCAGGGAGTGTTTTGGATGAATTTCGGCTGAGTGGGAAGGGGGGTCATGGAAAGAAAAATCAAATTAAGTAAGGAAGCGTTTACAAAGAGGTGGGAAATCATCACACGAACTTTAAGTAAATATATTAAGAAAAGACGTACAAATTTTAATACGGAGAGTAGATCTGTATGTCCCGAAAAACTTGAACGTTGATGCAAGAGAATACGCGTAAATTGAAAATTGTCTCGGAGTGGGTTTGGAGAAAAAATAAAATGAATTTGATAAAATAAAATGAATGGGAAAGGAAACCTAAGATGAAGTTCCAGAAATTGCTAAGGAAGAGAGAAGGCCGCTGGGAGAAATTCTAAGAAGGGTGGACGTTGGGACGCAGAGGAACACTGAGAGGCAATTGGATGAGGAAGACAAGAATAGGGATGAGAGTTTTGGAAGAGCACGGTAGAGGGAGGAAAAGGGTGTCCATTTTGGAAAGAATCAAGAGATGGAGGAATTATTTAGAGACAAAGAATGAGTTACTGTTTTTGTGTAGCATGGGGTTTAAAGATATTTTGTGTCGCGATGGATAGGCCTTAAGATTACAGTAGTGTATTGTGTCGAGGTCCATCTGAGCCGGTAGATTGCTGATAGTGATTATGCACACGCCTCTTCTAAATGTTTTGTTTCCCTTTTGTCTCTAGTTAGTTCTAAGTTTGAAAAACACGATGGTTTCTTTCTGATGAGTACTTTTTCTTTATGTTTTTGATCATCACAAAGACATTCAAGCAACAGCGTTTAATAGAGGACAAACGATTACGGAGATTTACGGAGATTGATAACAAAAATTTCCATTTTTGAAAATACTCAAACACAGCAGAACAATAACCAAATATGGTACGGTTTACATACAGCTGCTTTCATTGTCGCAATTACTGATTGTCTCCGAAAAACTGATCAAACATATGATTTTATTGATTTTCTAAAATTCCCAGGATATCCGATTTCCGCTTCCGTGGGTTCAAAGATGCTGGGAATATGGTAATCTGATCCCACAAGATAAGAGGAAGTCATTATTGGATCGAAAAGAGATTGAAAAAAGGGGAAAAAAAGTCGTGATGTAAATATATGGCAGAGATTATATAAGAGTTGGTTTATATAAAGAAAGGGACTGCGGCGTGGACGGTGATGTCGTGGGTCAAGGAAAAGAAGATAATGCGCAACATAAATCGGAAAGGGGACTGGCGGAGAAAAATTCAACGTCATATTCCATCAATCCATATCCCGAACACAAGTGCGTCTTAAATGGGAATTTATTGAAGTGGTAATAACTTTGGCGACATGGCACTGAAATACGCCAAATGAAGTAATAGTTAGTAGGTGATTCAGGTGATTGGAGTTTCTATTTATTTATGTACAGGAGCAATCCTAAATGCTGGAGAGGGTGTTTAAATGCTTTAAAAACAAAATTGTATTCTCGGAAAGCAGGAAGAATGATATAAATGCGAGAGTGGGAATGAATAAATTGGAGAAGGTGAAGACTGTTTGGAGTTTGGTCAGCGTCTTGAAGAAAAACAGGCACGGTAGGGAAAAGAAACATTTCAGGCGTTATATGGTGGAATATCATAATTAATTTAAATTAAAAATTGGCAATGTTTTCCACAAAATAAAATTTATTAATGCAACCGGTTTCGATGTAACTACATAATCATCAGGTCGCACTGATAAAATTTATTTTGTGGAAAATATTGCCAATTTTTAATTTAAATTAATTAAGGTGCGGTAATGGTGACATCAGGGAAAGAAAGAATTCGCGAGATAAGTACATAGTATTCACAAGAAGGTGGCTAATTATATCATCATCAGTAATGCAATCCTATGATTGGTTTACTGCAGCCCTCAATGCTACCCTATTAAGTGTCAATTCCCTCGCCCTCTGATAGGTTCCCTGTTTTACGTCCTTATTAATTTGCCCTATGTACTTGTCTCTTGGCCTTCTTCGCGAGACCTTCCCCTCAATATTTCCTTCTATTATAGTCCTAATCAATCCATTGTGCCTCAAGTTATTTCCAATCCATCCAGTTCTTCTTTGCCGTAGAGCTCTCCATATGGTCCTTTCTTCTTCTGCCCTTCTATATACTTCATCGTTCCCCACTTCCTCTGTCCATTTAATCTTCAGCATTCTCCTCCAGCACCGTGTTTCAAATACTTATATTCTTCGTTGGTCCACTTTTCCAATATTCCATGTCTCCGATCCGTAGAGTGCCATGCTCCACACACGAACGTTTTGAAAAACTGGTTTCAATCTTTCTCGTATGTCCTCTGAACTCAGTAGTTGCCTCTTCTCAACGAACGCCTTCTTTGCTTGGGCTATTCTTCGCTCGCTATCGGTCGAGCTTCTTCCATCCCATGTTATACCACTGCTGCCCAAATAGATGAAGGATTCCACTTGCTCTAGTTTCACTCCTCGAACTGTGATATCTGCATTCAGCTTCTCTCTTCCACGCGCAAATATTTTCGTATCCTTCTTGTTGATGTTCATATTATATTCCCCCAGTACTTGGTCCATAGTATTCAGGTTTGCATGCAGGTTCTCTCGCGTTTCCGTCACAACTGCGATGTCGTCTGCGAACTGCAGCATGTGGATTTCTTCGCCATTCACCTTGACTCCTTAGGTACCTAATTCTTGTGCTTCCTTTATTGCATCTACTAGATATACGTTGAATAGTACTGGCGAGGGTATGCACCCTTGTCGAGCTCCTTTGTTTATTTTGGCTTCTATTTTCCTTCCATTTTTCATTTGCATGGTTGTTTACTGATTCTTTCAGAGTTAATTCATTATTCTTCTTTCGTTGTAGTCCATTCCGCATCTTTATAGTTAGCATTTCATTGAAATGCTAACTATAGATGTGGAAATAAAATTAGTAAACACTTTAATATGAAATGTAGCGCTTTATTATTCCAAAATTCGCAGCCTATGAAAGGTGGGCGTGGCGAAGAATAGAGGAAAACAGTTGCAAACATAAGGAGGGTTAAAGGCGAATGCTGTGAGGAATGGGAGAAGGCAGAAGAAGAAGGAAGGAGCGGATGGGAAGCAAGGGAAATAGAAAGGCTGGAATAAGTGGGCGTAGGGGATATTTAGAGGTTGAGTTGGCGGTACTGGCGGGGAGGGATCGGGGAAGAGGAAGGGAGGCAGGTGGAAGGTACGTGCAAAGAACTGCAGCCGGAAATCATATGGGGCAAGCAATAGGACGTCATAACGGTTACATAATTAATAATGGTTTTAAGAACCGTCTTAGACGCATCTTCAATCGGTAGGTCACCAATGTTGGCGGCGAGGGTGGCATTGTTTTGCAATTTATTTGTACATCCTCCAAACGTCAAAGGGATTTGGCAAAGAAGATTGATGACAGGATCTTTGATTTGGTTTCATGATGAAGCGCAGGCAGATCTCCGTGATTTCAACTCTATTCTGGCGACAGTATTTCGTTCAAGTCATATGAATATATAGAGAGGACGAGTGTTCAATGAGAGTCATTTAAACCTATCCCTTTGTCTCTCCTAAAAAAGGAAAACCCAACATCCAACATTACAATAAACCCTCTTCAATTTCGTATACATGTATTAACTTCCTCTTTTCTTTACGTCCGACATCCCTATCCTATCCCTAACTTCTCTTTGCTTGCCTAACCTTCTCTCCTCAATCAGTCTTCGGTATCCAATTGTCAATTGAAATGTCTGCATACATCTTTCCTGCTTCCATTGAATTTTTCCCATAAATCCTCTTTCCTCAACCATTCCGAAATTTGGCAATTTTGTTGAACTATTTACCAAAACCTAGCCACTTTTGGCATAATTATACTTTCACACTCTATTAAAAGACAACATAAGCTATCATAACCACAAAACTAATTACAGGAGCCCTAGAAATCTAAATACTTGGGAGATACAAAGTGAATCCTTGGACGAGGTTCATGTTCAATGATACTAAGAAAATGAAGTAGATCCCGCACACTGGCAATACATTATTATTATTATTATATTATTATTACTATTATTATTATTATTATTTTATTATTATTATTATTATTATTATTATTTAATTATTATTATTATTATTATATTATATTATTATTAATGTAATCTACCGGTTAAGGTAGGTTTTTGGAAGGACACAGCTCCTAAATGAATATTTTCTGACTCCTTAACAAAATTAAAAATCCAGTATCCTACTCTATATCAGGTCCCTCTTCATCTCTGAGTATTTTCTTCCTCCCTTCATCCCGTCCAACATCCCTATCCTGTTCCTTCCCTTTCCTCGTTTGCCTAACATTCTCCCCTCAATCACAGTCTTCAACATCCCGCTACCGGTCAATACCCCCTTCATCCACTTTTCCTGTCTCCATTGTATTGCTCCCAACAAACCCCTCTCTTCGCCCACCATACCAAGTACTTCCTCATTTGTTTTCTTCACTGTCCATTTCACCTTCTCCATTCTTCTCCACACCCACATTTCAAAAGCCTACAATCTACGTTTGTCCTCCTGCTTCAAAGAAATGTTTCCGCGCAATACAAAACCGTCATCATAAACATGTGAACATCATCAATCGAAGTTTCGACTTTCCCACCTCCCAGGCAGAAAGAATCTCCGGAAGAGGGCAGATGAGAGCGCATGCGAAGATAAGGTCAAAGAAATGGAAAAAGAAACCTTTCTACGATTCGTAATTTGGAATATAAAGCGAATCAATAGCAGGAAGGAAGAGATATCAAACGAACTAGAGGAATATATATAATGCAATGCAATGTATCTAACATAGAAGAGGGGCATGGGAAAAATTTAGTATTAAAAAAATTGTTTTTCTACAATATTGATGAAATCAAGAACGAGCTAAAGAAGTATTAATCCCTCATAAAATCTCCTAAGTACATAGTAGGCAAACATAAAAGAATGCTGCTACGTATCTTGAAGGCACACTTGCCCTTACAGTTCGTAAAGAAGACTTAGAGATGAATATATTATACGCATACGCTCCGGAAGAAAATGAATTAAAACATGATTGCGCACGATTGAACGACCAACTTTATGAAGTTTTTAAATCATTATCACAGCATTACATGTCAATTAATCTTGGGGATTTCAATGCACGAGTTGATATCGAAGTCATGCACATACCAGGGATTAAACAATCGTCGAAGGAATAAGTATTAAATGGTGTTGAAGAGCCATTGGTCAACTTATGGACGTTAAACGAGATTGAAATAAAAGATACCTTATCAATGATACACGGAGATTTAGATAAATTAGAATGAGAGATAATTGTACAAGTTCACGTTTGAAAACACATGGGACCAGAAATCAACGATTGACTGTATATTACGTAAGCAATTGATGCATGCATAACTCAAACACAAGACATTAGAATTATAAATGCAGCAAATGCAGGTAGTAATAGCAGATTATTGCGTGGAGATATTAGAATAAACATCTTAAGAAAAGAAATAAAATCGAAAGTAATGGAACATAAATAAACATAACTGTGGGACAACTCAATAAAGACATAACATCAGATCAAATTGAAAGGAAAGATACGAGATACAATTATAGATTGAGAGGACGCTAATACCAAACTGGAAAAATTGCAATGTATGTCCAACAAATACGCGAACTGAGGCCATAAAAACTTTATTTTGCAAAATTTAGTCTATATCGATTTTGTCCCCTTCAAATTACTCTCAATTCGTAGGCTATACCTGTATGCACTTATTTCATCTTCTTCTTTTCCACTGTTCAAAGCACCCTTGGCTTTTTAGTTTTCTCGTCGTTTCTTGCTTTATTATTGATGCATCCCAGTGAGGTCCCCTCATTATAAATATGCATTTTGGGAATAAGAAAAAGTCGCAGGGGGCGAGATCTGGTGAATAAGGAGGATTATGAAGGATGGGGATTGAATATTTTGCCAGAAACAGGGCGAACAATCAACGCTGAATGTGCAGGTGCATTGTCATGGTGAAGTATCCATCATCCATCGCATTGAGTCTAATTTGGTCGCCACCACGCACGCGATCTCTCAAACGCTTGAGAACCCTAAGGTAGAACTCAGCATTTACTATTAGGACATGGGACCGCACACGATCAATGTAGTCGTCAACACAAGTGGTTGAAGGTTGTCCCGGTCTCCTTGCATCATCCGCGGCGTCTTGTCGGCCATCTTAAAATCCCTTAATTCACTTGAAAACAGGTGTTTTCTTCAGAGCATTATCACCATTAACAGCTGTCAACATTTCAGTAATTTCTTCGTAACTTTCACCACACTTTACCAAAAAACTTGATGTTGATTCGCTGCTCCGCGATTTCGTCAATTTCCATTTTCGACAAACAGTGAAAACAACAACATACGCACAGCTCGACGATCCGCCAAGCATAGACGGCTCATTGGGTCTCACGCCGCTAGTGGGCTAGTTCTTCTTTACAGTTATAGTCCACGGCATGGCCGCCAGATTGCACCAGTTCGCGTATCTATTGGACAGACCTCGTATGATTAGTCGATGACGATATATTAGCGGCATATAATAACGACGACTTCCAGAGGTCGTCTTACATACAAATTTACATGCTTTGGCATAGAGCTTCTTGAATATGGAGATGAGGAATCAGAAGTAAGACAAGAAGATAAAAAAGCCCATATGATTAGCTGGGTGCTTGAATGACACCATCTGGAAGGGTAGACATGGGAGGGGTAGCAGGAAGAACAAGATGGCTACTGGAGAACGACAACGTGAAATTACTGCGGAAAATCACTGTTTAAAATATTACTGAAAAGAGAACGGAAAGAAACAAGAAAAACTATGTCACAGTTTCGAAATTGGTGTGGTGAAATGAATTCATGGTTAAAAAAAGATTACGACATTTTTCCACAAAATAAGTTAAATAAACGACATGCGTTTCGCCTCGAGGAGTCCCCTTTCCCGTAAACCCAGGTTCACCTTCACGTCTTTCAATAACCAGTGAATCTAATTAATACTCATTCATCACACCCTCAATCCTGGCAGCATCTCTCTCTCATCTGGACCACTTAACCCCTCCTCGTACCATTCGGTTGGAATGTACATATACTCATCCCGGCATGCTCAAATTTAACTTCAATGCAATAATGTGTGGCTCCAAATACAGGGTTCGTCCGGAAAATAAGTGTACTGAGCTCAGGAAGAAAAATTTATTACACTTTTACATATCTTAAGCTAATATTCCTCAAAATAGGACCCTTGTGAGTCGATACACTTGTTCCAGCGGCGTTCCTATTCCTGGAACGCTCCCGCGAAGGCATCATCGGGAACCTCTCGAAGACTCGTCGTCGGCCTCTTCTCTGCCCTCCACGAACATCTTGTGCCACCGAAAGATCATGTTTCTGGACATGGCTGACTCCCCGTAAGCCTGGTTAATCATACCGACAGTTTTGGTAGACGATTTCCCAAGCTTTACCGCAAATTTGATGGAATAACGCTGCTTCGGCATCGTGTTCCGTGACGTGGGTCGAGCGTGGAGGTTCGCGTTAACAGAGCTCCTCACTACACCACAGCTCAGAGCCGACTGCCTTTTTCAGCGTCGCTTGCCAACATACCCCCCTCCAATCGCAGCCCGTCAGAGTGGTGCTGGGCGCGCCTGGAGCGGCGCGCCCAGCCCAGGAGTCAGTACACTTATTTTCCGGACGAACCCTGTATTTACATATTATTTTCTGATTTCGATACATTCCTTTCTTATGATGATTGTAAATATTTCATTCGAGGGAAGAGGGAGTTCACCCGGGGGTGTACTCCCTCCCCCAATCCGCGGTCTATCGCTGGTCCCTGGGGTGGGTGTGTAGTTGGCGTCTGGAAGGCAACCATACTACCAAATTGGTCTGATAACACGCGACATTTCGAAAACTCGATATGCAACCGCAAGGGGGGGGGGGTGGTCGACAGGACAAGGGGCGGCAATGTGATTACCATCGGAGCGGGAGATCGTAATTAAATTTGCAGACGTGATGCAATTAAACCTTTCCAGGAAGTACGACAGCCTTCGCAAAGCGAGCAATCAATGGTAAACCGTGGCAATTCCTTTGTACTGGTTAATAGCTGACCTGGCTTCAGCTGAAATTGCTGTCTGTGTTCCCCAGGGTGTCTGGACTAGTGGAGTTAGTTCCTCGTCGCCTCGATTGGGTACGGTTTCTCAGACCCCCACCGCTGAGGTAACGGGGGTTCGAATCCCGAGGCGTCCCTTCAACTTTGCCCTTAAGACTCGCTCTCACGTCCCGCAGATCCTGTGTCACATCCTGGGCTTACTTCTCAAGACAACAAGCAAGTTTTAATAGTCCCTGTAATTTGCTTATACGGAGTCTTATGATGGTAATTAATGGCGGAACTTACTTGCCTGCAGTGCACAGAATGCGAATTCTGAAGTTTCATATTGAATTTAAAGCTGACCGCTGCATAATATTAGGTTCTCACCAAAATTTTTTGCTTGATTTGGCAGCAGTTTCGCTCGAAATCCTGATGTTTTTTTTAGGATCAAATGTACAGGACTGCAATTTCAGGCATCTTTATACGGGGGTGATCCCAGAAGTGCCCGACCAAACAAAGAAAACACAAAAAATTTGCAAAAAAAAGTATTTATTTTTCAACGTAATCTCCTTTCACCTCTATACACTTTTCCCAGCGATGCTCACTAAGTTCGATACCCCTTTTATAATAAGACCTCTCTTGCTCCTCAAAATAACCATTAACTGCAATCGACATCACTTCTTCACGGTTGGAACTCCAGCCGACCCGTCCTAAGGAAGGAGGGTCCTTAGGACGGGTCGGCTGGAGACTCGTGCTCCCATGGCGCTTGAACTTAAGGTTAGGAAGGAAGGTTATTTACTTGAGTCACCCTTGATTTACGACTTGATCCCATTTCACACCCGAGGGGGGTGGAACGAGGGATTGGGGGGGCGAAGAAGGGAGCGAGACCCCGTTTGACTTGTTGCACGCCTTTATCATGAAGCTCGGCTAGAAGAATGATGCATTGACGGACATAAGGAACAAGCTTGTATCCACGTAGAGCAGTGATGTTGAAGCTTGTTATCATTGAAATAGGACTGACCCATTATTTTCTTTGCAAATTGCTTATTTGTTCAGAGTGAATTTTTTTCACTGCTCGCCTAAGCAGAAAGTGGAAACATACGCTTTCAGTTGACATCTTCTTTTGGCCACACATTACAAACTATCGTCTTTCAATCTAACGCTACTGTTTTTTATTAATTGTGCTTGGACACTGCTGTATATAAAAGCCGTCTTAAAACCGCGATTCCTACTACCCGCCCCTCAACATACGAGGGTAGGCTGAAAACTAATGCACACGTGCTTGTAGGCCACGAAACAAATGACCTTTAGAAGCACTCCTGGTGGCATGTGGAAGTAACATTCCCCCTTAACATGCATTCGCTGGTTTGAGATCGTATCATTAATCCAGTGTATTTCGAGAAGCGGAAGTATGGAGACGCGTTCTAGTACTTCGTCAACGCGAGTTCAGCAGTGTGCTGTTGTCGAATTTTTAACTGCTGAATTAGTGACACCTACTGTGATTCATCGTCTTTTAAAGGCTGTTTATGGTGACGATGCTGTTGATTGGTCCACTGTAAATCGGCATCCGTCTTCTTCTCAGGCGAAAAAGTTCAAAAGACAACCATCCGCAAAAAAACTTCTTTTGACTGTGTTTTGGGATGCTCACCGAGTTTATGAGACTGATTTTATGTAACGAGGGGCAACGGTAAATTCTTATTAGTATATACAGACTCTAAAACACCTCCGAAGTCGAGCGTGTCGTGTTAAAGGCACCCTGGCGCCAATAATCTTGCAGCATGACAACGCTCGTCCATACACCTCGCACGCAAATGGAGAGGCTCTGCGAAACCTGAAATTTGAACCGATTCCACACCCTTCTTATTCCCCCGATCTAGCACCTTGAAATTTTTATTTTTTCCTCAACTCAATGGACACCTCAAGGGTAATCATTACACATCGGACGATGAGGTGAAGGCAGCTGCCAAGTCCTGGATTCAAGAAAGGTCGGAAGGGTTTTTCAGTGACGGAATGAAATAAAACTTCCTACACATTGGGAGAAATGTGTCAGCCTTAACAACGGTGACTATGTTTAAAAATAAATCCATGATTTAGAAACTTAAGAATTGCACTTAAATGTACTCTTTTTGCCCGATCTTGCTATTTGTTTTTGTCCGCGCCCTACGAGCATGTATGCATTACTTTTCAGCCTACCAGGAGTACTTCTAAAGGTCATTTTGTTTGTGGTCTACTAGCATGTGCGCATTAGTTTTCAGCCTGCCCTCGCATTCTGTTCGGCATTGTGGGCGAGCATCCAAGCAGTGGCAATAAAGTGAACCGAAACAAGCAAAAAGGCATAGAAAACGGAAAGGATATCCAAAGCACCTCTTCACTCATGATATCCTTGGAGAGAATGTGACGAGACAGCAGTCGATGACCATTCCGAAAAAGGACTTTGCCGATTGTTTTGAAAATTAGAAGAGACGCTGTGATTAGTGTTTGAGGTCCAAATGGCAGTACTTTGAAAGGAAATAGGGGCCCATGGTTTTAGGTAGGCTATTTTTCTTAAAATATTGAATGGCTGGATAGTTTCCGAACAGTTCTTATGTGTACATAAAACTCGAGTTGAGCGTTGATGGAATAATTCTAGCGCCACAGTACACTGGTATGAGAGGCCGCAGTGGTCATTTGAGAGAAACAGACTGCAGAACCGGACGAGGGATCTAAGGAATCATTTTCCCTCCATGAACAATACGAGACCTCAGCAGTAGGAATCATAATTAACAAAAAAAATGAGATTTCAGAATGCCATTCATCGTCCATCAATAATTATTCAAATGAGTGGTGACCTAATACCTCCTGCCACACGCCCTCCTGGTGGCTTTTCAGATAAGTCGGAGGTGCGGAAATGGTGTGGCAAGGTCCCTGCTTTTACAATTACGCAATAATTGCGTAAGTTTACCGATGGCATTATTAGAGAGGGAAATAAAAATTCCTATTAATAGGTGGAGGCTTGTTGTCTCACGGTTTGTTCAATATTTAGAATGCTGAAAGGAATTAGGATTGCTGTGAAGCATTAGCACATGTGCTGTAATAACATCTTGCGTGTAAATTAATGGGAAAGATTAATTGAAACGTGAAAATGAAGGATTATTATTCATTCATTCAGAGCGAGTAAAGCAATGGTTTTGGAACTAATGTGTCGTCTACCTCCTATACATGTGAAGCATGAGGCAGAGGAAACTTTTTTTCGCTTCTATTTTCATAATATTCCCCCAAAACTATTTTTATCTCTAACTTTAAAAATTGAACAGCACAAATCCATCACGACCCACGTTTCAATACTTATGCAACACGACATTGATTATAATGCCTAAGCGTAGAAACTCAAGTTCTGATTTATTTCTGCGGTTATTTTTTTAAGAATAGAAGTAAAAACAATTCTTTGTAGCATAGTAATATCAAACATTAGAAAGATATGTGGATCTCACTTAAATGAACGTAAGGTTTTGAAAAAATGGAGAAATTTACTTTTCACTAGTATGGCTACATTAGGAATATGAATATGGGTATGGCAAGTGTTTGGGATCTATCGGAGAGAGAGTTTACTAAGAAATTAGATAAAATACAAAGAAGAACAAACAGTTCCTTGAAATTTATTACGAAAAGAAAGCAAAGGTGATTGTGTTAGTTCTAGTACGTATACATAGGAGTCCATCAAAACAAACGACGAAGACAAGTGAGGCAGAGGCTTTTCGAAAGGAGCAGGTCTAACGAGCCTACTCGAAACATCGAAGTGGAAATTCTTAGGGTCGCTCGTCGTACGGGAGGATCAGGATAACCCTGTAATACAATAAGGGAATACACGTGTGGGCCAGATGAGACAGATGCCCTTTCTTCTCTCCACAAATTCGCGCTTGAGTACAGAGTGCGTTCCGAAATTTATGCAATTATTGTTTTTAGTAATTTATTGAACATATTTGTTCAAACAATTCTTCAAAAAAAGTACTGTCCTTGGGCCTATACACATTTTTTCCAGCGACTCTGCCATGACCAGTACGAGCCCTGGAAGGTGTCTTCAGGGGTCTCTCGCAAGGTCTTCCTTGGGCTGATTGGATCTCTTCTATGGACGAAAAACGGGCTCCTTTCAGGGCTGCCTTAATCCGAGGGAACAAGACAAGAAGGCTGCTGGGGCGAAATCAGGACTATAGGGGGAGGGGGTGGGGCAGCGTTGGCACCTGGTGTTTGGCCAGAAACTCGTGGACTCGTAGCTCGTTGTGGCAAACACCTTAGGCACGAGCTTGGCGCACACTTTCCTCATAGCTTAATCTTCAGTAAAAATGCGAAACACAACAGTAGACGACAAGTTCATTTCATTGGCAACCATCTTGATACTCAATCGACGGTCAGAGTTCAACAAAAGTCGAACATGCGACCACATTGTCGTCGGTTTTGCTGGTTGGCGGCCGCCCAGACAGCGTTGTTCGCCGTGAACCTCTTCCCGGCCCTCCTTAAAGGCTTTTTAAACACCTCGAAACTTACCAGTAGGATAGAGCAGAATCCCCGTAAGCCTCATGAATCATTTTGTTAGTCGCCTCAAGAGATTTTTTCTGTTTAGCACAAAACTTAGCAATCGCGTAACGTTGCTCGATCGTCGATTCCATTTTTTTCGTGACACGGTCGGCGCGCAGAGGTTTTAAATAACTGCCGTCCTGCCGCTTTTACACCTTGGAGAGCACTGAGATTGGTTTCGCAGCAAATGTTAGCCTCCCCCACCTACTCCAAGTAGTTTGACCCCACTTCGACCAATAGGAGCGTCGCTAGAAATTCAATTGCATTACTTTTGGAACGCACCCCATATGAAAAGCTCAAGATGCCATTTGCAGTGATGAATGAAGCTAGCCGTTATGAAACGATTTTTTCAAAAAAGTCACTTAAAATCGAATTTTCACATATGATACCGTTTTTGCCTTTTCTCGGTGGAATTTCTCCACTGCGTAAACAGCAGAAAAACAGCACTTCCACAGTTGACGACCTTCCACAGTTGGTTTCACCTCTGCGTGGCATCAACACCTGATTCTGATGGCTCCGTCAGGAGTGGCGAGGAGGTGGCCAATGCATCGCAGATTTCGAAATCCATAACCGCTCCCACCATTAAAAACCTTCTCCTTTTGAATGTCTCTTTTCGAGACACCATTCTTCTTTCATCCCTACTACTGCGACCATCTTGGCTCAATACACTTCTAAGATATGTATATTAACTGTTTCACTTACTCTAGTTTTTACCCTCATATTTTAACGTTTAATTTAGCCTTCCTCTCTCTCTCTCTAACACCGTATAAACTTTGCAATTATTTTCGTCCCATACCTATCGCACTGGCTTTTCAATGCGCTCATCAATGTTTTTGCCAACCCATGGCGAATTGGCAAACTACATCTACATCTACTTAATACCCCGCAGGCCGCCGCAACGGCGTGTGGCGGGGAGTGTTAGGGCGCCACCCGCAATTAAGGAAAAGAAACCGTATGCAAAAGTCACAAATTTATACAATCCACAAACAAAACATGGCATAAATTCATGCAGGAACACTTACACCCCACACACACATACAAACACAAACTACGGGGTCGCACCCAAAATTGGTAGGACTGATTTTTTTACAAGAATTTTATTGACGATATACTTACATCGACTTAATAATCTTCAAAGTATGCTCCTTGAGCTGCTACACACTTAATATAACGTTGCTCCCATTCCCCGTACGCCCGCTGGAAATTTTCTTTGGGGATGCCGTTGATGACCCTCGTCGAAGCCTCTTGAACGGCCTTTATCGAGTCAAAACGTCGTCCCTTGAGCTGTCATTTCATCAGGGGGAAGAAGAAGAAGTTCGGTGGTGCCAGATCGGGAGAATAGGGCGGGTGCGGCAACGTGGCAACGCCTTATTTGGCCAGGAGCTGTCGGTCGACGAACGCGCCATGGCACGGCGCGTTGTCATGATGAAGCACCCAGCAGTTTACGATGGCCGGTCGGACTCTTTTCACGCGTTCTCGGAGGCGTGTGAGCAGCTGCACGTAAAAGTTCGCATTCACAGTCTCCCATGTTCAGCAGTGTCCTCACTTTGTCCACATTCGTGTCGGTTCTTGCCGTCGACGGCCGTCCGGAGCGATGGTCGTCTTCAACGAGCTCCCTACCCTCTTTAAACAACTTGTGCCACTCAAATACTGTGGAACGGCTTAAGGCAGTGTCCCCATAAGCCTGCTTGATCATATAGAGGGTCTCAGTCGCCGTCTTCCCGAGTTTCGCACAAAACTTCACGGAATATCGTTGCTCTAAATTCAGATTCATTTTGTTTTTCGACGCGGACAAAAAACTTGCTTCACTAAAAACGGTGTCCTCACTCAACGACAGCCCGCAGGCAACTGAGGTTGGTGTTGTTCTGTTGCTAAGAGCCTCGTCCACCTTTTCCTGCCAGGCAGACCCCCCTCCACCGCTCCGTTCGCGCCAGAGAAAATCAGTCCTACCACTTTTGGGTGCGACCCTGTACTAACTGACATACACATGTACCTACAAATATACCTGATGCCTTTGCAATGTTTACTTTTGTTCCGACTTGTAAATTAAATGTTTTTAATATTTCTAAAGAGACTTTGTTTTCTGACTATTATGATTTCTGATTGTTCGGTGAAAGAATGAGTATTTGTACCTATCTGTCCTGGAATCTATCTCCCTTATTTTATCTTTGTGGTCTGATCTACCCAAGTAGTGTGGGGCCATTATAATTCCTTCAGTGTCATCGTTTAACTCGTTTGTTCTGAATCTTTCTAAAAGTCTAAGCCTCGCTTGTTCTCTCCGTACTTCAAGTGGTTCCCAGCCTAAATCCCCTAAGAGACCTGTCACACTTGTGTTCTTATCATAACAATTTTTAACGAATCTAGCGGATTTTCTCTGGACTTTATCTAATTCTTTTTGCCAAATTTTCTCCCACGGATCCCAAATACTTGCGGCATATTCCAAATGAGGTCTAACTAGACCAAAATAACACCTCTCTTTGACTTTTTCATTACATTTCCCCACCACCCGTTTAATGAAGCCGATTTACTTTAAAGCGGATCCGCATATTGTCCAGATATGTGCTCCCCACGAAAGGCGTGGTGTTAGAACTAACCCCAAATATTTAACTTGATCGGCCGCAGTTAGAACTGAACCCTCTATTTCTTAGTTTATGTCTTGGTCGCCACTTCCTTTGCTCCAAATTTTCAAAACTCCGCATTTGTCTATTTTAAGTATTAATCCTCATTTCTTGCACCCATCCGAGAGTGTGTCTAAGTCTCTAGAGAGTAGCTTCTACAAGTAAAGCCTCATCATCCGCTAATCGAACGGATTTTAAGAACTGTCCACCATCCATCCCTCCTATCTTCAGATTTCCCATGCCTCATTAACCATTTCCTCCAAATATGAATTGAAAATCACAGGTGATAATTGGCACCCTAATCTCACCCCTCTTCCTACCATTACACATCCGCCGCTCGAACCTGAGCAGTCTGCGGGGCATACATGTACTCGTAATTGTATACAGGTTGCAAATAGGTCTCCAATCCTCCAATTTGCTCTTATTTTCTGAAACATATCCATTAATTCTACCCAATTCACTATATCGAACTCCACAAATCTACGAAACAAACAATTAAATCCGGGTGAAACTCTCTATGAGCCTTCCTATCAGCAATTACATTACTGCTATAACATTTCAAGTGTCTCTCCTATTCCTGAGCTCAAACTTGTAATTTTCCAAGTCCTATGGACTAAAACGCGTTGTACGTTACGAATTATTCTAAGGAAGAGTGCAAATTTTGTTTTTCTCATAAGGGGAATTACCACTTATCTCATGAAACCTTCCGGCCGAATCACTCCAATATAAATATTTCAAATTATCCTAGGACAATTCGCACATTTTTTCCTTGGCTCTCATTAATTATTGCTGTGCGATTAGTGCGTGGGGACATACTGAATGCAGAGTGATGTTTTCACATCGGTATACCGAGAGATGTATGGACTACGTGCATATCTCTGCGGCCTCGATGCAGTTCCAAAGAGTGTTAATCGGTCTCCCCCTCCGCAATCATTTCTTTAAATTTCGCGCGGACTGAACAATACGCCCTACAATACTGCATACGCCCATCGCACAGATCAGCACAGGGGTGTTGGGGGTTGGGTTGTGCGTGGAGCGATGGGTGTGTCTCGGAACTTCCTTCTCTCAAATAATTCAGGGCTGCGTCGGAGTCGTGAATATTCATATTAATTAGGTGAGCTCTGCACGCTGCCCACTATTCCACGGAATACATTAAATTAGCAATGTCTCTTCTGACGTGTTACTCTTGAGAATGCATTAGGAAAAAGGGAATTTTTGGTACAATTCACGCATTTGCCGGCCCCGGTGGCGGCGGGGTTACGTCCAAACCAAGGGTCGCGAGTTCGATTCTCGCCTGGGTGGGTTTTCCTTCCACCTAGGGCTTGGGTGTTCTTAATCGTGTCCATTGTTATCACCATTAATAGTCCAATGTAAAAAGACCAAAAAGTGCTGTTTTCGGACTTTGAAGAATAATTAAATTACGCTTGTGACCATTCAGGGGGTAGCGTCTTTTGCTTTATAATATTCCTATCACCCCGTTAAATCCTACACTTCCACAAGTTTATCACGCCTTGCCCAATAATAAAAACTGCATTTGATAAAATTAACACGCAAATTTTCCCTCAAACCTCCCGCATTGAGGCCAAGCCGCCTGGCGTTCTAGTTCTCCGATGAAAATTAAGTACTAGTGTCCCCTTAATTAACAAATGAGCGGGAGACGGCGGGGACAGAATAAGGGGAATCAATGCGACGGCGATTACACGCGTTCGTCTTTTTACTCTTCTCCTCATTTTCAGCAAAAACACTTTCTTTAGTTTGTAGACTGTTTACATGGCACCTCAAAAACTTTCCTCTCATAAATAGTCTTCATTTGAGGCACACCCATTCACTCATTCTCAATTAAACATTAATTTTTAGTCGCGCTTTCCGCCTGGAAAAGAGTGAAATAAATGTTGCGAGGTCAACGACAGTGAAACATGCATATTTAATTCTGAAAATGTTGGAATGTCGACACTTTTCACATCACGGTACATCTACATCAACACCCTGCAAGCCACCAAAAAGGTGTGTGGCAGGGAGTGTAGCACCAAGAGGAGAGGGTAAGGGATGAGGGGGCTAGGGGTTTTCAAATGAATTAGGAAGGGTGGGGGGAACCTGCAAAAAAATGTATATTGCAGTAAATCTCTCTAATCTTATATTCGTGATCCCTCCGCCCGTAATACGTTGGGGTTCGTATTATGTTCTTGATGTTTTCGGAAAAGGACCCATCTTTAAATGTTTTTAATAAGTTTAATCTATTTTGTAAACGCCGCTGTGTAAGGGAATCCCAACCTAAATTTTCTAGCAAAGTAGTTGCGGTCATAACTATTTTCGACAAATCCAGCCCCCCTCCGCTGAACTCGATCCAATTCCGAAATCAAATTTAATAGCATAACGGTAATATCATAACGATGTATTACTTTTACACTTTGAAAGGTAGGTTTTGGGCTTTCCTCATTGAATATTTATTTCTTAATATCGTGGGAACTTTCTACTACTTTCTTCAATTCTCTGCAACTTCTGCCTGCCTTAATTTACTTTAAATAGCCCATTCTCTCCCCTCCTTTTCTTCGCTTTCCCAACATTCTCCCTTCTATTGCGGCCTTTTAAAATACCAATGCCTTCCGACTATTTCTTCTATCCACTTTCTCTGTCTTTTCCGGATTCAACCCACTAACTTCCTCTCTTCTTCGCCCACTCTTCTATTTACTATATTTCCGCCATTCTCCGCTAGACCCACGCCTCAAAAGCATCCAATCCACTTACCTCAAAGACCTGGCCTTACAATAACAAAGCACTGCTCTCCTCCAGGTTAATATCATCAATTACATTTTCCTCAAATTTTTTCTCACTATTCCTGTCATTAATTTTCTTCTTCTTGCAAATTTCTTTCCCGCTGACTCAATTCTTCTCCTATTGTCCCCATCACAATGCCTCTTTTCTTCTAAAATACTACCCAATCACATGAACTCGAGCAGTAGTAGATTTATGGGAGGTAATCGACTGCTAAGATCATTTGCGCCATAAGGAATGGATGGGAAAGGATGACGGGTGGAGAGAAACCCGGCGTTAGCCTTCTCTGATAACGAAAGGCGCCAAGGGGTAACACAATTTAACGTCCCACCCGACGGACGGCGTACTCGCTCAAAGTGCTCTCCACAAAGTAGCTCAAGTAGGAATCGGGATACCACTGAAAAATATGTCACCTCCCTGATTTGAACCCGGGCCCTCTCGATGGGAAGCCATTACGTTAGCCACCGAAACATTCCGATTCCCCAATGCTAAACAAAATCATGCCAATGCACACCCACGCAGACGATTATAGACAGGCACAATCCATTTTATCTTATAAGTTGAAAGTGAGTAAAGTTGCATCTAATTTTAAAGTATCGCTTCTTTCTAATTTTCATAAAACTTTTCAGTAATTATGAGGGCATATTATTTAATACAACTGCCTTGCTAGATTCCATCTCCCCTAGTTCTGTTACTATCTTGCTATCAAGGTTTCTTGAACCCCTACTATGCTTGTCTACTTTGCTTTCCCTTCCTATTTTTTAAACTAGTGAGTCTAATATCATTTTCATGAAGCTGTTCCAACTGCACTGCATCCACCGTCCCTGAATCTCTCCTGGAAGCGAGAATCTCTCACGTCGCAACACTCCTAAAGGGTCTCAGGGTCATCCGATTGACGTTTTCGTGTCGATAGCCCCTAGGTCATGTGTACAAAACAAATGCTAAACACAATCGCCGAGTTCTGGGACCCATGGGATCACATGTACCTCAACTGGATTATGGTAGAGCTCCCTTGTCGTCCGGGATCGAAGCCCGAAAGTGGTCGCCCCATGGGCACATGCCAATGGTAGAGGTCTCCCACCGCGCTGCTGATTCTCTCGGACCATGTGCTTAGTTTCTTTCTTGCCGCCCACACAATGCGAAAGGCAACATCAAAGAATTTGCGAGAATTTGGGAAAGGTAAATTAAACATTCTTGGAGGAGTGGATAGACAAGAGAAAGTGGAATTCCTGGGCAGTATTTTAGGCAAGTGCTTAAAGCGTATTTTGGTCGTATTTGAGAGCAGCATGGATATTGTAGTGGAAACATTTGGAGAAGAGTTTCGTTGGCGAAAGACACATAAGCTGGGGAACAGTTCAACTGGAAGGCTAAGTTTCATGTGCCCTATGAGCATGTATGAGACAGGAGAAAAGGAGTTGGGCAGAGAGGAAGATGAACGACCGAGAAGTGTTGAGCATGGTGAGCGAAGGGAGGACGTTGCTGGAGAAATTTAAAAAAAGCAACAAAAAATGATAGAGTAGTTCAGAGGAGTGATAAGTGAGAGGTGGATTGGGATGTTGATTGGGTCGTGATGAAGACGGGAGGAGGTCGGGCAGTCGGGGAAGAGGCCTTTTGGGCACTGGGCGCTGAAGGAGGAAGCGATTGAAGACAAACAAGGGGAAGTCTCGCGTTACGCTGAGCATATCAGTACATGCGGAGGACTCGCCATTGAACAAGCGGAAAAAATAAGAAATTGAACAGGAGACCAAGTGAAATGCAACGTTCCACTTTACCTTAACTTCCACTCTCCCGGCGTGAGGGCGAGAGCGTGGCTGGACCCGAAGAGGTCAGTCAGCGAGGGCCACCACTCGAGAGACTTCCTTCCGATGGTTCCCCCGCCGGTTGGGGCCGGCGCAAGGGGACTCGCCCCCCGAGTGGCCTTCCGGCCTTGCCTGCCGCCGCGGCGAGGCGAGTAGCGGAGTTGAACCGGCGCGCGACGGGACACCGCGGTTCATCGGCGTCGAAGACTGGCGTGAGCCGTGCGGCGGCCAGGGCGAATCCGCCGCGGGCGGCGGGAGGGGGGGTGGGTGGGAAGGTGCGGAGGGGAAGGTTCGCGCTGCAGTGAACGTATTGCAATAAACCCACCCCTCAAGCCTAACCCCCCCCCCCACTCCGCGATCCGCAAATTCATGACTTCGCATGCGCGCTGGGGCGGCGCGCGTGAATCAATCGTCGAGAAGTCGAAGCGGAGCGCGCGTCGTCATGCCAACGGCGCACCACACAACCCACGCGCTCCTTAAACGAGGACATGGAATCCCGCTAATCGGAATAGTCACTTGAATTAGAATGGCGGGTAGAGACTACTTTCAGGATAAGATGGCCCCACTTTTGCGTAAAACAATCCCCCATTCCCATTTCTTCCCTTGACTTATCCTTCCTTGTTATTTACATCCGTTATAAAGACATTATTAACGAAAGAATACTCCCATGAATTTGATGAAATGTATCATAAAATTCAAATTGTCATTATAATCATGAGTTATCATTCTGAAAAATCGTACTTTAAAGATTATACTCTTCCCCGTCAATCTCTTCGTTCCTTTGAGGTTCCCTGCGCTGAAATCTTCCTTCGCGTGCCTCTTATAATCCACCCTTGCTCGAATTCTGTCATTATTCCGCTGTTTTGTTTTCTTCGATACAGACCTTCAAATACTTAACGTGCCTCAGGAAGTTTCCAATGGATTTCCCTCTCCTTGATCTTCTCGTGAGTGCCTTTCATTGACCTCTTCTGCCAAGTGTTTGATTGCTCGTCCTGTTAATTAGTCTAATTTTCATTATTTCTAGATAGTGTCACAAACACCAACAATTTCAATCTTCTTTCCGTACCTTCGACTATTGTCCATTCCACGTTTAAATTTTATTGGAAAAGTTTTGCATCCCTGTACTAGTATTCATTGCCCTTATCGGATATCTGCGGGAAAATCAAATCTTTCTTTCCTTATTCTTATTAAGTTTCATTTCCCTGTCCTCCCATTTTACTCACGATCGACGCCTATCTAGCTTCTTCCATTGCTGGGGATCTGCTACCTAAACAGCGACGCTGTTCCACTTGTTCCAATGTACCCTGATCTCATTACGGAAATGCCTCTTTTACATCTACAGCAGAGTACTCACTTTACATTATTCTTGTCCATCTTGAAGTTATGCTTTTTCATCCGCACTTCCATTATGTTCTTTCCTCTTAGAAGAATTACGAGTCGTGGTTTTTGAGGAGGTGACCGACAGCTGAGGTCATTTGCGCCCTCTCTTCTCTTATCACGATTACCAACCGATGGTGTTTCCTTCCTTCGATGTTCTGTGGGTGGGTGTTTTTCCCATCTGAAACGCGTGTGCATACACGTATTCTTGGTATAATCTCTTAATCTGATGGATTTATCATCAGCGATAATAATTTCAGAGTCACCTCATTTCTATTCACTTTGCGTTTTTTTAATGAAGCGGTTCTCAAAAGTGTATTCGACTTCTTTCCAAATCAAGATCTGCTGCAGAACTTCGCATTTTTGCCTTTCTGTCGGTTTAATTTCTTTGTGAAAAGCTCCATAACGTGAAACCCTCTTCCACAAACTTTTACAGCCATTAAACTAATCTTCAGTTGCAAATCACGAAGAAAAAATGGAAGACTTTGCGTCACCACAGGAAAGAACCCATTGACTAACCACCTTACACCACAAACCCTCCCCCCCTCCCACTCTCCCTCTCCCCCATATAAATATATATATATATATATATATATATATATATATTTATATATATATAATGATTTCGTCGACGTAACACGGAACAGCCGAATAATAAATTGGACAGCACAAACAATATAGACACATGAAAAGATCACTCACACGTTATTTCTAGATCATATCGACGGAATGCTGCTCCGTCTTCCTCGGAAGATAGAGAAGTAATGACTGCTGGAATAGTAGAGGTGAGGGGTGCGAGAGAAAGGGAAGGGGGCCAGGGGAAGGGGAGGGAGGTGGCGGAGGGGAGGATACATATATATATATATATATATATATGTATATATACACACACACACACACACACATATATATAAATGTTTGATTGAAACATTGAAACACAGACATAAAGAAAGGGCACTTACATAAGTAGTTCCTGCTTCTGATCCGTTAGTAGCATAGAGGTGAGAATCCGCGAGATGGTGCATATTTGGGTTCCCCAGTCATTTAAACCTCCCGGGCTGAACTCAGCACACTGAACCCATCCAATAGCCACCCACACATCCCCTCTCATCCCTCTGTTCGTTTTTTTATCCGTCCCTTTCCTCTTCCCCACTCGTCTCCCCCACATATATCCTCTCCGCTCTTCTCCCGAGAATGGCCTCCTGATGTTGACGGCTGTGTCATGAAAACGTCGGAACTACATTTATAAGTGTCATTTGTTTATTATTCTGTATTTAAATGTTTTCATCAAAGTTTTTATATACTATTTGTGTTGTTGCCGAAGAGCGTACTGTTCTTTAATTTTAATTATCAAATAATGGTTTTGGAAGGAAATAACAGATTAAAGGGGCCGTGGTAATCCAGTGATTAGAGCGCTAAAATACTGACTGTAGGACCCGGATTCAATTCCGGGTGATGCCAATGAGCACTCTCAGCTCCACCCAAGCATTGTGACTTTTCGAGTACCAGACCGTCTTGGAAAACCATAGGTGGCACAGGGAAAGGAACTGCTGCCCCCCCCCTCATATACGATAAATCCAATATCTTCTCTCGTTTCCTTCCTGTTGCCAACGCGTCCCTGGCGGTCTTCTTCCTCGGTTTTTCTCCGAAGATTGTATTCCAGCCTCCCATTAAAGTTACATCTCCTACTCCTCCTACTCAATTTTTCACTGCAGCTAGGATACCATCACTCAAACTTCCTTCCACTACGGTTGCAGAACCTAATTCCGCCCTAGGTATTGATATATTTTGATTCTTACATCACCGAAATGCACTGAGTCACTTGGCGTAAAAAGTGCCGCTCCGAAATCAATAGACGCATTTGATTAATGGCCTCCCTTGAGAAGTCCCCACCAGGAGATTTGAACGGTGGAATATTTTTTTATCCTCTTTGCTCTTTGAGGTTATTTCATGTCCTTTGCTTAAAATACAATTGAGAAAATTATTCTGATGATTGATTCTAATGAGAGAGAGTGAAATAAATTTTAATGAAACACTGAATCATCTGGAACTGAAAAATGAATATGACCTGAGGTTAAATAAAAATAAGGTCAAGGATAGCCGGTGAACTTGAATTTTACGTGGAGGAAGCAGACTAAAAAATATGATATGGTATAATTCTTTAAGACAAACAATGAGAACTAGGAAAGTGGAGTTGAAATAAAAATATTAGTAGCGATGGTCAAAGTCGCAGGTATGAGAAAAAGCATGTTTGTAAATAGCACGATGAACTTGGAACTGTGGAGAGATTAGTGAAATTGTACTTGTTGAGCGTGTGCACTATGGATGTGAGGCTTGAATGGGAAAAGAATAGAAGCCCTGGAAATGTGAATCTGGAGAGATAGTTGAAGGTCATGGGTTCAGTAGTAGTAGTAGTTTTGAGGGGAGGCGACCGACAGCTAAGGTCATTTGCGCCATAGGGGATGGACAGGAAAGGATGAAGGGTGGAGAGAAACCCGGCGTCGGCATTAGCCAACTCTTTACGAAAGGCGCCAAGGGGTCCGCAGCTTAACGTCCCATCCGACGGACGGCGTACTCCCTCAAAGTGCCCTCCACAAAGCACCTCAAGTAGGGATCGAGATACCTCTGAAAAATATTCAACACCGCCGGGATTTGAACCCGGGCCCTCTGAGTAGGAAGCCAGTACGCTAGCCCCCGCACCATCTCGATCCCCATGGGTTCAGAGAGAGGGGAGGGGACAAAGAGGCGTTCCCGCCACACACACTCAACTTGTATCTTCAAGGCGCACTTATTCCATTTAAGAATGTTGTCTCAAATCTTGGCCTCCTTAAAGATGGAAATTTCTCATGGTCATCACGAGTTTTTAAAACTTGCAGAACGGTCAATCAATCCCTCCACTCCCTTTAGAATGATCAGTATGTTATCCCCATCACATTCAATAAGCACATGCTTTCTTCTCTCATTATTGCTCACTTTGATTATGTTGACATAGTGTATCAAGACCTTTCAAACGACCTTTCGGTAAAACTTCAAAACTCATGCGTACGCTTCATTTACAATTTGAAAATTACAGATCACATGACAGAATAGTTAAATAACATTGGGTCGTATATTGCAAAGAGTTATCATCCGTTATAACTAATGCACCATCCCGGCCATTATTCAAGCGCGCACTTCATAAATCACTAATTTCCCTGCAAACCAAACAGTGATAATAGAGCTGTAAACAGACTTTGATATCCTTCCTTTTTCTTTCGCATTGGGACTTGTAATAAGTAACCAGGAATATTTTTTTAGAAGTATTGTTTGCACATATTGGAATGTGTATGTATTGTATGCTTGTATGTTGTATATTTAGTGTTATGGTTATTAATTAACTAGGCAAATAATATATTGTGTTACTTTATGCGAGTCATAAGATATTTTGATTGCTATTTTTGCACAATTTGTGTAATTTATTCATACTCTAATATTGTAAATGTGTGACTAAGGGTCAGGTGGTAGAAGAGACACCATACGAGGTCTGTTCAAAAAGTATCGCGAATTTTGAATTTTTGCGGGTGGAGTATATTTGATTTTTTATTTTTTGTGGCATTATGTTGGTACTTATATCTCTCACGTACGCCGAAATGTTCGGCCATTTTAAATATTCAGTTAATTTTTGACAGCTGTTTTTCTTGGACGTGTTTTGGCTTGTCTTCGATTTTTGCCTGTTCCAAAAAAATGGATCAAAGAATCTGTATCAAATTTTGCGTGAAAACCCAAATTAATTGCGCGGACGCAATCAGAATGTTGACTGTGTCACATGGAGAAGCTACCTTGGACCGAAGCAACGTTTATCGGTGGTAAAAAATGTTTTCAGAGGGCCGAGAAGATGTGAACGACGAAGGGAGTGCCGGACGCCCGAGAACGTCAATAAAAGACGAAAACATTGATGAAATGAAGAAAATAGTATTAGCCAATCGTCGAATCACCGCTAAAGAAGTTGCTGAGGACATAAACATGCGTAATGATTGGCTCGTGCCATTCGATTTTTACCAATGATTTGGGCATGACACGAGTCACCGCGAAATTCGTACCAAAATTGCTCGATTTCGACCAAAAACAGCAACACATTATCATTACTAATGACTCTGTCCGCGACCACTCAAATTTTCTCCAGAGGGTCATAACTGGTGGCGAATCATGGGTCTATGGTTATGACGTGGAAACTAAAATTAAATCATCCCAATGGAAGCTGCAGCACGAGGCAAGACCGAAAAAAGCGCGCCGAGTTCGGTCGAATGTGAAAGTTTTGCTAGCAATTTTCTTCGATTGTAGGGGCATACTGCATCATTAGTTCTTGCCTTAGGGCAGAACGGTAAATAAGGAATATTATCTACAAGTAATGCACAATTTGCGCGAAGCAATCCGCCACAAACGCTCGGATTTGTTGAAGAGCAGAAATTGGCTTTTGCACCATGACAACGCCCCTGCTCACACATCGTTACTTGTGCGCGAATTTTTGGCCAAAAACAACATAATAAAGACACCGTAGCCAACTTATTCCCCAGATCAGGCCCCCAGTGACTTTTTCTTGTTCCCGAAACTAAAAAGGGCCATGAAAGGACGACGTTACGCTACGATTGACGAGATAAAGACTGCATCGAAGGAGGAACAGAACAAGATCACAAAAAAAGATTTCTTGAAGTACTTTGAGGGTTGGAAAAAAAGTCGGAAAAAGTGTACACTATCTAATGGGAATTACTTTGAAGGGGACACAAAAGATATTCATTAATAAATAAATATTTTTTGAAAAAACAAAAGTC